>NC_057798.1:595453019-595460188 GCF_018294505.1 Triticum aestivum | reverse complement strand
AGGCCACGTGGCGCCTCCTAATTGGCTGCAAGCGGCGGCGGACGCGTCCGGTGACGAGATGGACATGTCCGGCGCGGCGCGGAGGGGAAAAACTAGGGTTAGGGTGGATTTGATCCGCGAATTTCGGGGGGAGGGGCTTATAAACAGATTTCTGGGAGCTAGGAGAGTCCAAATGAGGAGCGATTTTCGCCCACACGATCGTGATCGAACGACCGAGTGCATGGAGGGGAGTTAGATGGGTTTGGGCCAATTTGGAAGGGTGTTGGGCTGCAAAGAGAGAGGGGCTTTTACGGTTACCCGGTTAACCGTTGGAGTACCAAACGACCTCCAAATGGCACGAAACTTGACAGGCGGCCTACCAGTGGTATACCAAGGCCGCTTGGCAAGACTCGGTCCATTCCGAGAATGTTTAACACCTGCACACAATGAAAGACAAAAGGGGGACGCCGGAGAGCGTAGGAGTGCCGGATTGCAAAACGGACAATGGGGAAAAGACTCGGATGCATGAGACGAACACGTATGCAAAATGAAATGCACATGATGACATGAAAAAATGGAACACGCAAGCAAATGACATGGCAACGACGGTGAATAACTGGCAGACACCTGGCGCATCGAATCCGGGGCGTTACAACACTCCTCCACTAACAAGAGATCTCGTCCCGAGATCTTAGGACCAAGACGAAAGGAAAAAGGGATGAGGTGAAACAAGAACTGAAGAGAAGAAGCAAAGAATCAAGAGCACTCGAGAAGAAGAGAGGAACGACGAGAATGACGAGAATCGAAAACTCACGGAATCAGATGGACTATGAAACAACTCCGGTTTGAACGAGATAAGAAACGAATAAGACTGAAAGGATTTAGGCAGCACTCCGGTTGAACATCGAAAGAATAGAACATGAACTTGAGGGGATGGAATGATACTTGATGAAGACATGACACAAAACCTCCGGAAAGAATTGAAAGAATGGAATGGAAAGAATCTAGAAGGAAGGGTTGAACGAAGTTGTTGAGAAAATCAACAACGAAAGAATAAGCTTGATGTGGACTTATGGATAACATCTCAAAATTATGAGGTGATAACCAGCCGCAAACGGAAATGATTGGATAAATTAGAAGAACAAAGAAATGCAAAACTCCACTTCATAAGAAAATGAAGAATTAATTGCACTTCAAAAGGCAAGAAGGGAAGATACTTGAACTCCTACGATAAGAGTCTTGATGAACACTTGAGGAAAGAATTGAATCATGACGAGCCACCGTGAAGAACTCCGGTAACAAAAGGATGACGAGATAAAATGAAGGATGAAAGATTAAGATGAGCGTTGCGATGATTTAGATGGAGATTCCGACGAAATGGCTGAGGAAATTGAACTCCGGAAAAGAAAAGATGAAGACACTTGAAACTAGAATTTATTCCTCACGAACAAACTCCGAAAGAAGGGATTAATCACTTGGATGAAATAAGGATAAGATTTATTGTATGCTTATCCTTCATCAAATTAAATTGATGACAAGCCATGGATTTTTCATACTACTTATTCCTCTTGAAAAAGGATTGAGAAGTGACATATCGCAAACTTGAGAAGGTCTTCATGAACCACCGGTAGGATTGGAAACAACGAATGAAATTGATATGATAACAAAGGAAAAAGAATCTGAATGAACCGCCGTAAGAATTCGAAAATGACTGACGAAAGAGGATGAATCACCGGGAAGAATTAGAAGGAACAAATATGTTAGAGGGGATTTAGATGCAAAAGAACAAAGAGATCACGAGCTTATTAAAGAACACTTGAACGAAGCACCGGGATAAATAGAGAACGATAACTAGAATGAAGGCCTCCGGTGAAAAGAAATGGAAAAACAACTCCTGACATACTCCGGATGGATGAAAAGAATATCTGACAAAAGGAATATTTCGCGAGGATAACATGAAGCTAGAACCACGAAACTTCGGGAGGACGGACAAGGTTTAGAGGAAAACTCTTCTTCGGTCTTCAAATGACGAGGAGAAACACCACCAAAATTACTGAGGTACTCCGATAGAATGAAAAGCAGAGAGGTTGAGCCAACAATGAAATGATTTGAAATCGATCTTGAAAGGCATGTGACTGATGGAATCCATTCTTACGTCACGCTTGAAAAGAATTCGAGAATAACTCCGGGGAATTAGAAGAGTCAGGTAAGATCCTGGCAAAAGACCTGTGGGTTAGGGCCCACTGAAGAGATAACACCATTGGAAAGGGATGTTGAATAGATAGATGATGCATCGGAACAGTTGAACTATTTGAATGAGGTGACAACCTCGAATTAATGCGAACACTGACGAATCACCTGAGATGTCTTCCGAACTCTGGAATGATAAACTGGCGAGAGGCGAACGAGCAAGGATAACACTTGATCTGAGGGAAAGAATATGATCAACACCGAAAAACATGAATTGAGTCCACCGGAAAAGAAAAGAGATGAAGAATGTCCACCGAGACAAGAATTCACCAGTTGAAATAATTTACGAAAGACTGAAGAGGTTTCGCACGAATGAGATAGATGGTCGAGAGAGATTCAAGCTCCGGGAAGAAGAGGGTGGGAGGGCGGGAAAACAAATGCAAATTGGGAGGGGGAACCGACGAATATCTTGAAGAGAAAAATACCAGTTGAAAGAAAGAAAAGGCTTCACACGAGTAGGATGGATACTCGATTACAGACTCCGGTTCCGAGAAGAAGAAGGGTGGGCGGGTGGGAAAGAAATCAACTGAGGATTGAACTCAAAGATGAAGAGGCTCGAGCCAACTTGATGAGAAATGCACCGGATAAAAGAGCTGAGAGCCAACGATCGAAAACCAACTGCGTGATCCTAAAGAAAAATTTGAAGGGGAAGAGAAGTAATTCAAAACACCTACATCAAGATTCCTTACCAGAGCGATGAAGGGGCTGAGGAGTAAAAAGAATTCCTACTCTCTGATATAACTAGACTCCAAAAAATAGTTTACTTCTAGACTCAACAACGGCCAAACTACATGATCAATCAAGGGGGCTCCTAGGGTCGGTCGAGGCTCTGATACCAACTTGTCACGCCCAATATGCGACCCTATCCAAAAGGAACTCGAAGGTCCCACCAAGGATAGACCCGCATATTGAAACGCTTTTGCAAGGTGGATATCATTACATCAACATTACATAATAGATGGGGATACATACAAGAGGCATACAATGCCACACGAATACAACATCACAATACATCAGAGCATCATCCGGCTACGGATGAAACACAAACAAAAGCTCAAACGACATCCACCCTGCTAGCCCAGGCTGCCGACCTGGAACCTATCCCCTGATCGAAGAAGAAGCAGAAGAAGAACTCAATGCAAGCAAGAATCGCTCTCGCGTCATGATCATCGCACAACCTATACCTGCAACTGTTGTTGTAGTAAACTGTGAGCCACAAAGACTCAGCAATCCCATTACCATGGGTATCAAGACTAGCAAAGCTTAAAGGGAAAGGAAGGGGTAAAGTGGTGAGGCTGTAGCAGCGACTAAGCATATATGGTGGCTAACATACGCAAATAAGAGAGAGAAGAGAACAAGCGGAACGGTCGTCAACTAGTAATGATCAAGAAGTGATCCTAAACTCCTACTTACGTCAATCATAACCCAGAAACCGTGTTCACTTCCCGGACTCCGCCGAAAAGAGACCATCACGGCTACACACGCGGTTGATGCGTTTTAATTCGGATCTGGTGTCAAGTTATCTACAACCGAACATTAACAAATTCCCATCTGCCTATAACCGCAGGCACGGCTTTCGAAAGATTATACCCTGCAGGGGTGTCCCAACTTAGCCCATGACAAGCTCTCGCAATCAACGAAGGAATAGACCTTCTCCCAGTAAGACCCGATCAGACTCGGAATCCCGGTTTACAAGACATTTCGACAATAGTAAAACAAGACCAGCAAAGCCGCCCGATGCGCCGACAAATCCCGATAGGAGCTGCACATATCTCGTTCTCAGGGCACACCGGATGAGCGAAGCGTACAGGAACCGACGTAACCCAAGTTGCCAAGGGATGGCCCCGCACGGTGCTCTAGTTCGAACCAACACTTAGACAAGCACTGGCCCGAGGGGGCTAAAATAAAGATGACGCTTGGGTTGGCCGACCCAAGGGAAAGGGTAGGTGGTTGTGAGGCAAATGGTAAAACCAAGGTTGGGCCTTGCTGGAGGAGTTTTATTCAAAGCAAACTGTCGAGGGGGTCCCATAAATCACCCGACCGCGTAAGGAACGCAAAATCCGAGAACATAACACCGGTATGACGGAAACTAGGGCGGCAAGAGTGGAACAAAACACCAGGCAAAAGGCCGAGTCTTCCACCCTTCACCAAGTATATAGATGCATTAATAATATAAGAGATATTGTGATATCCCAACCAAAATCCTGTCCACCATGGAGAAATCTTGAACTTCACCTGCAACTAGCAACACTATAAGAGGGGCTGAGCAAAAGCGGTAACATAGCCAAACAAAGGTTTGCATAGGAAAGGTGTCAAAGGTTAGAGGTTCATGGCAATATGGGAGGCTTGATGAGCAAAAGATAGGTAACGCAGCAAAGCGATAGAACGAAGCAACTAGCATAGCAATGATAATAGTGAGATCCAGGGTAGCGGTCATCTTGCCTGAAATCCCGCAAGGAAGAAGAACGAGTCCATGAAGAAGATGAAGCCACGAAGACGAACCAAGCGTAGACGAATGAATCCTCACGAACGCAACGAAACGGGAACTATCAAAAAGAAGCACACAACAAGGTAAACACACCACACATGAACAAGGCATGATGCACAACAAGCATGATGCATGACAAGACAACATGAAGCTACTCATGGCAAGAGATGATGCAAACAAGAGCCACACATCAAGGCAAGTTTAAATGAGGCCGGGAACAACATATAACAATTCCGGTAAGTCCTCATATGCATATTTCGAAATTGGTTCAGATCTGAATAAAACTTATGTTCAAGTTGTTAAACATCAAGTTAAGATGCACAAGGATGATCTACACGAGATTCTAGTCAAGTTACATATAAAGTTCATTTAGTTCGGAACTACGGCCTAGAAGATATGAGCAAAACAAGTTAAACATGGCATTGATACAAAATGCATACAAACATCAAGCAGACACCTCAAAACATGGATGCAACATGATAATATGAAGCAACATGCAATTCTAAGCAAGTTTCATATAGAGCACACTCAAAACGGAGCAACGGTTCAACACACACATGAAACAAGTTTAAAGGACAAGCTGTCCAAAACAGCAACTAGGCATATTGCAAGCACCGAAACAACATGCTAAAGGACCTCAACAAGAAAACAAAAGGAATGGGCATGATTTACAGGTAAAGCACAACAAAACATGAACACTGAGCTATCTCCAGAAATCACTAGAACATGCTCAAACACACATGGTAGGATTGCAAGTTATAACAATTTCAGACTTTGCAGAGCTATCAAACAACATGTTAAAGGAACATATAATAGCAAAACAAGACATGGCATGGTTCTAGTCAAAGCATAGATCAAAAGTCCCTTACTGACCATAAGCCAAAAAGGATCAGAAAATATGATGGCACCCACGTAAACATGGCAAGTTATACTACAAATTCATACATGGCAGAAACAGAATTATGAAGGCATGTAGATGAGCTTGTGCAACTCACTACAGAGCAATACATGGCATGGCAAGGCAACCAACAGTAAGAAGACATGTTTGTGAAGCTAAACATGGCAATAGCAAGGTCATAGGGTGCATGGAACACTAGGAACAAACATGGTAACAATTAAACTTAATGTTAACAGGCTGACAGCAACATTATGAAGCAACTTTGGAGCAAGATATGAACAATCTACAACAACCTATAAATGCAACCAGGGGCATGGATGGATATATCATGACATGTAGAACAAAACATGTTTATAGAACATATCCAGATTATGCATAGAATGATTAGTAGCAACATGTTCATATAGCATCACGAAATAACAGATTCAGCCTAGCAAAACAGCAACATCATGTACACTACTTAACAAGCTCGATTCACTCACCACAAGTCATTGCATGACAAGATAAGCATAACATCATCAAGAAGACATGTTTATGTAACCAACCAAGGCAAGAAGTCCATAGCATGCAAGGATCAACTACAACAAGCTTGGCCAAATTGAATAACATGTAAACAATCTGCCAGGAAACATTTTGAAGCAAAAGTAGTGCACTCAAATGACATGCTAGACTACTCCATACTTGCAAAAAAAGGCATGAATGGATAGACAATAACCACATGTTCAAAACACCCTTACTGAAGTATTTCAAAATATGCATGAATGGATAGACAATAACTACAACAAGCTTGGCCAAATTGAATAACATGTAAACAATCTGCCAGGAAACATTTTGAAGCAAAAGTAGTGCACTCAAATGACATGCTAGACTACTCCATACTTGCAAAAAAAGGCATGAATGGATAGACAATAACCACATGTTCAAAACACCCTTACTGAAGTATCTCAAAATATGCATGGATCTCTCTGTAGCAACAAGTTTACATGGCATGAAAATAACAGCAGAACAGGGACTAAAATCAGCAACATCACGATGCCTAGTTTGCATGCTTGTGCTAGTCACCACATTGATCACAAAAATGCATAGCAAATACCACTGTAAAGAAGACATGGCATAGTTCAAAACACATGAAGACATCAACCTCATAGGATGCACACATCAATCATGGCAAAAATGACAAAAGAGCTCGTTCTGATAACAGACAACAGAAAACATCATGAAGCACTCTTACAACGAAGATTCAGGCATCTAGATGACCTCAAATGAACATGATGCAATGGAATGAAATGATGTACTCATTGAGGCGAACAAATTGACATATTACACGCACGAAACGGAGCTACGGCTGCAGAGATACGGCATGACGAACATGGCATGATAATTGCAAATATCAGGGACTTTGCAGAATTTTCAGAGGGGAAAGTCAACCTCGTGGCTGGATCTGGATCCGGGTCGAGGCGGGGCCGGGCTCGCCGGAGCAGGGCGCCGAAGGTGGCCGGCTCGGGGGAAGGAACGCCGCGGCGGCGGGCAGCCGGGATCGGCGTGGGAGGCCTC
>NC_057798.1:595247116-595452514 GCF_018294505.1 Triticum aestivum | reverse complement strand
TGGGCGGGCCGCGGCGACGGGGCGCGGTGGCTGGCGGCGGAGAGGCCACGTAGCGCCTCCTAATTGGCTGCAAGCGGCGGCAGACGCATCCGGTGACGAGATGGACATGTCCGGCGCGGCGCGAAGGGGAAAAACTAGGGTTAGGGTGGATTTGATCCACGAATTTCGGGGGTGGGGGCTTATAAATAGATTTCTAGGAGCTAGGAGAGTCCAAATGAGGAGCGGTTTTCGCCTACATGATCGTGATCGAACAACCGAGAGCATGGAGGGGAGTTAGATGGGTTTTGGGCCAATTTGGAAGGGTGTTGGGCTGCAAATAGAGAGGGGCTTTTACGGTTACCCAGTTAACCGTTGGAGTACCAAACGACCTCCAAATGGCACGAAACTTGACAGGCGGTCTACCGGTGGTATACCAAGGCCGCTTGGCAAGACTCGGTCCATTTCGAGAACGTTTAACACCCGCACACAACGAAAGACAAAAGGGGGACACCGGAGAGCATAGGAGTGCCGGATTGCAAAACGGACAACGGGGAAAAGACTCGGATGCATGAGACGAACACGTATGCAAAATGAAATGCACATGATGACATGACAAAATGCAACACGCAAGCAAATGACATGGCAACTACGGCGAATAAGTGGCAGACACCTGGCGCATCGAATCCGGGGCGTTACAACGCTCCAAGCAAAACACATATCATGTAGTGAATAAAAATATAGCCTCAAGTAAATTTACTGACAGACGAAGACGAAAGAGGGGATACCATCCGGGGCATCCCCAAGCTTAGATGCTTGGTTGTCCTTGAATATTACCTTGGGGTGCCTTGGGCATGCCCAAGCTTAGGCTCTTGCCACTCCTTATTCCATAGTCCATCAAATCTTTACCCAAAACTTGGAAACTTCACAACACAAAATTCAACGGAAAACTCATGAGCCGTTAGTATAACAAAATAATTCATCACTTTTTGGTGTTGGGTTCTACGGTCGGGTGCGTCGACTAACAATTAAAACTTCCTACGCACAAAACAACCAAGAACATGCTACGGGAATGGATCATAGATCGTTACCACCAGACGCACAATGCCGTGCAGCGGAAGAAGAGTTGGGGAAGCATGTCCACGTGGTTCATCTCCTCCTCGTCCGATCTCCCTCAAACAGCCGGTCGTTGGATCCCTCGTATAGGTTCGTCGGAGCGGCGCAAGTGCATCGCCTCTAACGGTATCCGCGCGTGTAGGAGGAACGTCGTGCGGCGGACTGCTAAGTCCATCACACAACCGGCAGCGAGTGGAGGTGTCTATTCGCAACACATGCAAACCCTAGTGATAGTGCTGAAGCGATCAACTCAATAAGTGTGTCGCACCTCCACTATTTATAGGCATCCATCGCGGGCTCAACACTTGGGCCTTGCACGAATCCTAAAGCCTAAAGTCTACTTGGTCGCGTTCCAAGTCCAGCTCGGATCACATCCGACCAGTGTCCTCTGAACCGACCTCGTAGGTTCATAACCTTAAGTGCGCAACCCCTTAGGTTCATGTCGGCTTGGTCACAGTTCAGATCAACTCCGACCTGGATGGTTGGTAGCAGCCTCTAGCAAGGTGTGCCGACTACCAAGCAGACTATGCAGCTGGTTCGGCGAACCTATACAACGTGTCACACTTCTGTTCCCTTTGCCTCATGATATATGTTGTCGGGCTCAAGGCGAGACTGTCATCCTTGTGCTAGCCCGACCTCTTTCTCATACCAGTGATACCGATCACAAACCGGATTATCTCATAATCCTTGTCGCATGGCCATGCTTATCCTGATCGGATCACACGAGGGCCCCAGAGTATATCTCTCCTGATCAGAGGGGCAAATCCCATCTTGCTCGACCATGTCTCGCAGCATGGGACTGGACAAACCCAAAACCTACCTTTGTAACTACCCAGTCATGGAGTAGCGTTTGGTCAGCCCAAAGCAAGTCTGTCACCATCCCGAGTACATGCGTCAGCTCAGGTCTTAGGACATAGAACGTATGTTGTACTAGAGACTCACAGATGACGTATCATTGTGTCTCATAGTTGGGTCTGTCCGACTCGGACCTTATCTCGACTCGGATTGGACTACGTCGAATCCGACTAGATGCTTCCGAGTCCATATTATCCGGTTAGCATCCAATGCTCCATGGCTAGTGAGACCGAGCCATCCACCGTGTCATATGCTAGTCTAGTTCGACGTGTGCCCACATGTCACTTGCGACTAGGGACAATTTAGGATGTATCATACAATAGAAGATCTCATAGACAAGTCATGTACTTCCAACAAGTATCATTGATTACATCCAAGGACTATCTTTGTTCATAAACACATAGGAAATATCATCATACATGATTGCTTCTAGGGCATATCTCCAACAGTCTCCCACTTGCACTACAGTCAATCAAATAGACATCATATGCCCATAGCTCTAACGTGCCCCTCATGCTTGGGTTGTGGTAGTGGCTTAGTCAACGGATCTACAACATTTCCATTCGTGGGAATTTTGCATAACTCTAAATCACCATTCTTTACGGTCTTTCATATTAGGTGATATTTTCGATCTATGTGCCTGACCTTGTGTTGATTCCTCGGCTCCTTGGCTTGTGCGATGGCACCAGAATTATCACAATAAAGGTCCAACGGTTTTACCGAGGCTGGGAAAATACCAAGATAATATAGAAACTTCCGGATCCAAACACCTTCCTTTGCAGTTTCACAAGCCGCATTGTATTCGGCTTCTGTGGTAGAATCGGCCACTGTATCTTGCTTGGAACTCACCCATCTCACTGCTCCTTCGTTCATGATGTAGACGAATCCAGACTATGATCGACAATCATATCTATCGGCTAGGAAACTAGCATCAGCGTAACCCCTTACGACGAGCTCTTCCTCACCTCCATAAACTAGGAACATCTCTTTAGTCCTTTTTAGGTACTTCAAAATAGTCTTTACCATTGCCTAGTGACTCTCACCTGGGTTGCCCTTCTATCTACTAGTTAGGCTTATTGCAAAAGCAACATCAGGACATGTACATATCATGGCATACATGATGGATCCGATTGCTGAGTCATACAGAATCCTACTCATCCTGCTTCGCTCATCAGATGTCGAAGGACTTCAAGACTCGCTTAACGTTATATATACCATGTGAGAGTGGCAAGAAGCCTTTCTTCGCCTCACTCAACACTTTATCTAAGTACGTGCTCTGGCTTAAGCTGAGCAGCCTCCTCGATCTATCTCTATAGATCTTAATGCCTAAAATATGCAGTGCCTCACCAAGGTCCTTCATTGAAAACTTGCCATTCAATGACTCCTTGACCGAGTTTAGCATCGAAACATCATTCCCAATCAACAATATGTCATCCACATACAAGATCAAAAACACTATAGAGCTCCCACTTAACTTCTTGTATAAACAAGCGTCCTCTTCGCTTTGATGAAACCGAGACCAGAAGACCTCACCAAAACGAATATTCCAGCTCCGAGATGCTTGCCTCAACCCATAAATGGATCCCTTGAGCTTGCATACCTTATTAGCGCTAGTCAGATCGACAAAACCCTCGGGTTGTATCATATACACGTCCTCGGTAAAGTTTCTGTGAAGGAAAGCTGTCTGGACATCCATCAGCCATATCTCGTAATCGAATTATGCAACTATAGCTAATACGATCCTCACCAACTTCAGCATCGCTACCGGCGACTAAGTCTCATCGTAGTCAATTCCTTGAACTTGTCCATAACCATTAGCGACAAGGCGAGATTTGTGGATCTGAACATTTCCATCCACATCGGTTTTCTTCATAAAGACCAATTTGCAACTAATGGTTGTTACGCCAGGCGGCGGATCAACCAAGTCCTATACTTGATTCTCATCCATGGACTCGGATCTCATGGCCTCCAGCCATGCCTCGGAATCTGGGCTCACCATCGCTTCCGCATATGTGGCTGACTCGTCGCTTTCTAGCAACAACACATCATGCACTTTGCACAATCTTTCTGACCTCCGTGGTTCCGGTGCCGCTGTCGGTGTCAAAACCAGCGGATCTCGGGTAGCGGGTCCCAAACTGTGAGTCTAAGGCTAATGGTAACAGGAGGCGGGGGACATGATGTTTACCTAGGTTCGGGCCCTCTCGATGGAGGTAATACCCTACTTCCTGCTTGATTGATCTTGATGATATGAGTATTACAAGAGTTGATCTACCACGAGATCGTAGAGGCTAAACTCTAGAAGCTAGCCTATGATTATGATTGTTGTTGTCCTACGGACTAAACCCTCCGGTTTATATAGACACCGGAGGGGGCTAGGGTTACACAGAGTCGGTTACAGAGAAGGAGATCTGCATATCCGAATTACCAAGCTTGCCTTCCACGCAAAGGAGAGTCCCATCTGGACACGGGACGAAGTCTTCAATCTTGTATCTTCATAGTCCAATAGTCCGGATTCCCTCAGTAGCCCCTGAACCAGGCTTCAATGACGATGAGTCCGGCGCGCAGATTGTCTTCGCAATTGCAAGGCGGGTTCCTTCTCCAAATACTCCATAGAAGATTTTGAACACGAGGATCGTGTTCGGCTCTGCAAAAAAAATTCCACATACCACTATAGAGAGCACAATATTCCACAAATCTAATCTGCTGACAACTTTTCATAGCGTGACATCACACCACGGCCCGGTCATTATTCGAACCGTTTTTCTCAACCAGCTACTGCACACATTGCGAGGCGGTTTCCTTGGCACGTCTTGTCGAAGCAGAGATCGTGTCCCCTTATCACGGGATTCTCATCAATATGGGTGTGGGTAACCCAACCATGCCATCAACGCGGCGCCTGGGGAATAAGCGAGTTTACCGGGCAAGTGGGGAGGCGTAGGATCCCTGCTGCCTTTATAAGGAGATACGAACTCCCCTTTTCACCCACGCCTACTTCTTCCTCTGCCCATCCATTCTCGCTTGCTCGAGCCCTAGCACCCAAGCGTTTGTATTCTCCTCCCCAAAGGGTTTTCCGAATATGTCCGGGTCCGGAGCAGGAGGCAAGTGGATGGCCTCTACCATCCGGGAGAAGGATATCAAAAAGCTTCGGGAGGCCGGGTATCTGGCCAAGAAAATCAGCCACCGTCTTCCGACGGCGGGACAGATCATCCCTACTCTGGAACCCCACGAGAGGGTTGTATTCCTCCCGCATTTTGTCCGCGGGCTAGGGTTTCCCCTCCACCCATTCGTTCACGGCATCATGTATTATTACGGGATCGATTTTCATGATTTATCCCCCAATTCCTTCCTCAACATCTCGACTTTTATCGCCGTGTGTGAGGCCTTTCTCCGCATCCCGCCACACTTTGGATTATGGCTGAAGATCTTTAACGTGAAGCCCAAGGTAGTGAGCGGCGAGTGAGGGAGTCCTGGATTAGGGGGTATCTGGACAGCCGGACTATATACATCGTCCGGACTATTGGAGCATGAGGATACAAGACTCAAGACTCCGTCCTGTGTCCGGATGGGACTCTCCTTTGCGTGGAAGACAAGCTTGGCGATCCGGATATTATATTTCTTCCTTGTAACCGACTCCATGTAAACCCTATCCCTCTCCGGTGTCTATATTAACTGGAGAGGTTGGTCCTTAGAAGGCCGATCACAAGTACAAGCATACCATCATACGGTAGCTCCTAGGGTTTAGCCTCTACGATCTCGTGGTAGATCTACTCTTGTACTACTCGTATCTTCAATATTAATCAAGCAGGAAGTAGGGTTTTACCTCCATCGAGAGGGCTCGAACCTGGGTAGACATTGTGTCCCTCGCTTCCTGTTACCATCAGCCTAAGACGCACAGATCGGGACCCCCTACCCGAGATCCGCCGGTTTTGACACCGACATATGTGCTTTCATTGAGAGTTCCTCTCTGTCGTCGCTTCGAGGCTTGATGGCACCTTCAATCGTCAACAACACGGTCCAGGGTGAGACTTTTCTCCCCGGACAGATCTTTGTGTTCGGCGGCTTCGCACTGCGGGCCAATTCGCTTGGCCATCTGGAGCAGATCGATAGCTACGCCCCCGACCACCAGGTCAGGTTTGGAAACCTGAACTACACGGCCGATATCCGCTGAGACTTTATCTTCGACGGAATCTGGCCTGTGCTAGGAGCACCGGACAGTCACGATGAGCACGCCCTAGACCTACTGTCGGACGATGCTCGGGATATCACCCCTGAAGTGGGCCCGGACCTAAATCCGGAGCAGACTGCGTGGCCCAAGGACGGGTGGATGGACCCCGCTCCGTAGGCCGCACACTTATCGCGGTAGAGCCGAACCCAGGCCTCACCCCTAGGGATGCCTGTGATTTCGGACCCTCGGACTCGTATCCGGTTGTAGGTTCCATTCCGCTCACTCCCGAGCCCGCCAAGCCTGGCTGGGCTCCGGTTATGGAGTTCACCGCTGCGGATATCTTCCAGTCCTCGCCCTTTGACGACATGCTGGACTCATTAAAGTCTCTCTCTTTGTTAGGAGGCTCTCGGCCGAACTATGTCCGGCTCGGGTGGGAAGCTAGCGACGAAGGAATTCGTTGCCCACCCACCACCCACTTCATAGCCACGGTCGATGATTTGACCAATGTGCTTGACTTCAACTCCGAAGACATCGGCGGTATGGACGACAATGCAGGAGAAGTACAGGAGCCACCGCTCACAGGGCGGTGGATAGCCACCTCTACATACGATATATATATATGGTGGACACTCCGAAGGAAACCAATAGTGATGAGGCAATGGAGGATAACCCCCTCAAGGAGAAAAGCAAAGCATGGGCGCCATCGGGGCCACTCCAAGCCCAGCCATAGCAATACAAGCCCCGGAGATGAAAGCAATCCGGATGGTGCCGAAGAGGAATACAACCCTGACCAGCCCGCCTTTGAGAAGGCCGAACAGGAAGATGAGCAGGTCAGCTCAGACGAACAAGTGACCAATGGATATACGGAGGAGGACAACTATATGCCCCCTCCAAAGACGAGATTAGCCTCGGTGACGACTAGTTCGGTGTACCCGAGGATCCCGTGCAGCAGGAGCGCTTCAAGCACCGGCTTATTGCCACCACGAGGAGCCTAAAGAAGAAGCAAAAACAACTCCAGGCTGATCAAGACCTGCTCGCAGATAGATGGACTGAAGCCCTAGCAGCCGAGGAATATGGACTCGAGCGCCAAACGGCTGACCGGCCACCCCGTGGTCGGGATAAAACAGGATATGAGCCTGAATACCAGCCTGCACCCCCACGCCAATACACTACGGCCCGGGGCAACAGGCAAGACCTGCAAGACATACTGGAAAACAAAGCAGGACAGCCAAGATCGATCTAGGGATCACGGGGGCGTGCCCCAGCGCGCGATGATGACCGTCACGCCGGACACATTATTAACAAGGGCCGGGCCGAATACAACAACCCAGACCAATCCGAATTGCGTAGCCACATAGCCCGTCACAGAGGCGCCGCACACCCCCTCTGCTTCACTGATGAGGTGATGGATCATGAATTCCCAGAAGGGTTCAAACCCGTAAACATCGAATCATACGATGGCACAACAGATCCCACGGTATGGATCAAAGATTTCCTTCTCCACATTCACATGGCCCGTGGAGATGATCTACACGCCATCAAGTATCTTCCCCTTAAGCTCAAAGGACCAGCCCGGCACTGGCTAAACAGCCTGCCAGCAAATTCCGTTGGCAGTTGGGAAAACCTAGAAGATGCATTCCTCGACAACTTCCAGGGCACGTATGTGCGACCACCGGACGCAGATGATTTGAGCCACATTACTCAACATCCTGGAGAGTCAGCCAGGAAATTCTGGACCCGGTTCCTAACTAAAAAGAACCAAATAGTTGACTGTCCAGACGCCGAAGCCCTGGCGGCTTTTAAGCATAATATCCGCGATGAGTGGCTCGCTCGACACCTCGGCCAGGAAAAACCCAAGTCCATGGCAGCCCTCACAACACTAATGACCAGCTTTTGCGCGGGCGAGGATAGCTGGTTGGCTCGCAGCAGTACCACGCCACATTCCGGCACTTCGGATGTCTGCGACAATAACGGCAAGCCACGACGCAACAGACATAAGCGACGGAACAACGGTGAGAACACTGAAGACACGGTAGTAAATGCCGATTCAGCAGATCCAAGTCCGGTCAGCGGAAGAAGTCATTCAAAAGAAACAATCAGGGACCGTCCAGTCTGGACCGTATACTGGAGCGCTTGTGCCAACTTCATGGCACCCCGGACAAGCCAGCCAACCACACCAACAGAGACTGGTGGGTATTTAAACAGGCTGGCAAAAGAAACGCCGCAAACAAGGACAACGGGCTGCACAGCGACGATGAAGAGGAGCCCCGGCGTCCGAACATGGGGGGACAGAAGAAATCCCCCCCCCCCCAGGCGAAAACGGTCAACATGATCTACGCCACTCACATCCCCAAACGGGAACGGAAGCGAGCACTACGGGACGTCTACGCGATGGAGCCAGTCATCCCCAAATTCAACACATGGTCAGGTTGTCCGATCACCTTTGATCGTAGGGATCATCCTACTAGCATCCATCACGGCGGCTCAGCCGCATTAGTCTTAGACCCAATCATCGATGGATTCCACCTCACGCGAGTCCTTATGGACGGCGGCAGCAGCCTGAACCTCCTTCACCAAGACACTGTGCGCAAAATAGGCATCGACCCTTCAAGGATCAAGCCCACCAAAACCACCTTTAAAGGTGTAATTCCTGGAGTAGAGGCCCGTTGTATGGGCTCCATAACATTGGAAGTGGTGTTCGGATCTCCGGACAACTTCCAAAGCGAAGAGTTAATCTTTGATATCGTCCCTTTCCGTAGTGGTTACCACACACTGCTCGGACGAACCGCATTCGCTAGATTCAATGCAGTATCACACTATGCATACCTTAAGCTCAAGATGCCAGGCCCGCGCGGGGTCATATTAGTCAACAGAAACATGGACCACTCTCTCCGTATAGAAGAGCATACTACAGCCCTCGCGGCAGAAGTACAATGCAACCTCCTCTGGCAAACCACCAATCCGGCGACGACAACCTCAAGGAGCGTCAAGCGAGTCCGGAGCACCCTGCAACAGGATCACCAGGCATGCCAAGAGCACGACTAGCAGTCTGGCCTCCGCTCAAATCCCATCAAAGCAGCATTCGTGCCTTGCTACACAATTACGCACTCAAAATACCATGGGCACAGGCCGAGGCGCAGCAGTGGCTCAGTCAACAGTGCGGTATCACCGCAACATACCTTCATAACCTTTCCTTTTACCTTTCAAGACATTGCCTTAGTGCAGCCTCTTCAGAAGTGCCAGATTGTCGGACTTACATAGGAGAGAAAACCAAGGAGGCAACAGGCTTTGCACACAGAAGGAAATACCCAGGTGGAATCTATTTACGATCGTTATACCTATTTTATCTATATGTACGTAGCTTGCCCCTGGATAGGATATGTCAAATAGTCCTATTTATCTCCGCTTAATGCATTCATTGTAAACATACGCTTAAACGTATTATTCATCAATGGGAGATCATATATAGCGTCAGCTTATTATTCTTATTTGAGCATTTTTTTCTTACAAATGCTTATTTGATATTGCACCCGTACACCTTGGTATGTTCAGTTTGCCAGGGGCTTCTTATGGCGCCCCATAATATGGCAAGACAAGTCCGAACACTTTCAACAGTGCGGCATACCGAACGTATAGCACTATATGCATCAGCACCGAATCATGTCTTGGGTCTACAGTTGGGTTAGCCCGGCTCCCTTGTTTTGGTACCTTACATTCCGTTATATCGGCTAAGGTAGCGCAGGGAGAACTACTGCGTTGTGTCCCGGTTCTTCCGGACGAGCACCTTAGTAGGGAAAGCCGAAAATTGACCGGCATGATGTGGCGAGAGTTGGTCGCTGTTCGAGAGGTCTTAAAATCCTTAAAGATTTTTCCGCTTTAGGTGATAAATTGGCTTTGTCTGATCTAGGCGTATATAGCGCCCCAATTCGGCCTTCCGGATTCTAGGGGCTTCGCCGAAATTTAAAATTGTAGACTTCTATGGCTAAGTGAAAGTTATAAAGCCGCATAGTCCGATTGCCTTGTTAGCTGCACCGGACACCTCCTTAAGGGACCAAACATTTGGATAAAGAGTGTCTGGGTTTTCCACGAACACCCCAGTACTAGTTACATGGGGGCGGAAGCCGACGACTGGCCTACTTTCAGAATTTTATAAACAGCCACATAGAAGGTAATACTTTAAATGACAAAAGTGCTACATAGTGCAAGTAACTTCGTCCTTATATTACAAACATGACAGAAGTGAATTCATTCTAAAATTGTGTCCTTGGTACATTCATCGGCCATGACACGAGCGCCCTTCATAACGCCTTCATAATATTTCTCGGGATAGCGATGCGCCTTGCCCTCCGGCGGCCCGTCCTTCACCAGCTTCTCCGCATCCAGCTTGCCCCAATGCACCTTCGCACGGGCAAAGGCCCGGCGGGCACTCTCAATGCAAACGGATCGTTTGATCACTTCAAGCCGCGGATAGGCATTCACCATCCGCTTGATCAGGCCGGAGTAGCTGGTGGGCAGGGGCTCACTGGGCCACATCCGGACTATGAAATCCTTCATAGCCACTTCGGCCGCCCTGTGGAGTTCAACCAACTTCTTCAGTTGGTCACTCAGAGGCATTGGATGTTCGACCCCAGCATACTGGGACCAGAACTGCTTCTCCGTTGAGCTCCCCACCTAGGCACGGTAGAACTCCGCGGCATCTGATATGCTGCGTGGCAGATCTGCGAATGCCCCTGGAGAGCTCCGGACTCGGGTAAGTAAAAGAAATGCCTCCTCCACATGTTTGCTTTGCATAAAGAATTTCTTACCCGCCGCTATCTTTTTGGACTCCTGGATTTCCTGCTGTGCCTCCTCGGCTTCGGCCTAGGCGTATTTTATACTTGCAAGGGCCTTCGCAAGCTCGGCCTCTTTCACCTTAAGCTCATGCTCCACGGACACGAACTTTTTGCCGAGCTCCTGGAGCTCTTGTTGTACCTCGCCCACTCTAGCATCTTGCTTTTCGCGGTCCTTGCATTCCAAGGTTGCTTGTGTTCATCCTCGGACAACGCTTTCTTCAGAGATGCCACTTCCGTGGTGGCCCCTGTTACAAAATCACGACGTTTCGTCATTAGAATAACTAATTTTATATACCCTTCATTATGTGAGAGCGGGGAATCACTCACCTTTGCTCTCTTCGAGCTGCCTCTTTGTGAGGTCGAGCTCTCCCTGCACCTGCTCTAGATCCCGTTTTACTCCGGCTATCTCGGCTGTGCGGATACCAGCAGCAAGCAGCACAGCCTGCTCATTCACATTCACACTTATTATTAGACTCCTGAGGATTGTAGTTGACCCTCCATTTGGTTTTTCCTTCCGAACACCAAACAGAGTATCAGGGGCTACTACCTATCGGGTGGTAATTTCACACACTTTTATTACTTACTTCAAAGCCTGTCAGGAGGCTGGTGCAAGCTTCGGTTAGTCCGCTCTTGGTGGACGAAACCTTCTGAATCACCGCACTCATAGGAGTACGCTGCTCTTCATCCATGGAAGCGCCGCGAAGCGCTTCCAGGAGACAATCCGGCACCTCTGGTGCAACGGAAGTCCGGGACACAGACAACTCTCCCTCCCTAATGAGGGGCTGCCCGCCTGAATCCGGAACCATTGAAGGCTCCGGAACAGTATTTGGTTGAGAGCCCGGCCTACTATGGCTCTCACCGACACGATCCGCGGGGATCTTGAACCCCGCATGTCCGACATCTGGAATTCCGCCTTGGGGCGTCTCCAGAATCACCTCCCCCGCTCTGGGAGCGTTCGGGACAACACCTCCGTGTCATCCGCGGGTTGAGGAGTGGTGGCCGTCGGGAGCGAGTTCATCTCCGAATCGCTCAGGGATCCATCCAAAGAAGATACCTCGGGATGAACCCTGGCCGGACTGCATATATGTTCGACGTTATTAAAAGACTGTGAAGTAAGGTCACTACAGAGTGCGGATACTTACGATCGCGCTATGGGCTTCCCCCTGGGCAGCCACCCCTCTTCGCTATGGGCGGCCGAGGCGGAGTAGTCCGGAAGGGACACCTTTCCCTTCTTGAACGACCCGGCCTCCCCTTCCGGGGCGGCTTTCCTCTTTTTCTTCTCCCCTGTGCGGGGAGGTAGAGTTTCTTCTTGCTTCCCCCCGCCACCGTGGGAGGAATCTGTCTCGCCGTCATCAGACGACATGGGTATGACGGCCTTGCGCCGAGGGCCTTTCCCGGTCCCCTGGTCCGCCTTCTCGGGCCCCTCACCCTCTCCGGGTGGGATGATCTCTTCTTCTTCTTCCTCCCCTTCGGGTGAGGAGTGTGCCTCGTTGCCTTCGGACGAGGCTTCTGGCGCAACCTTATGTCGGAGACCCTTTCGGATCCCCGGGGCATTCTTATCGGCCTTCTTCTCCGGCACCTTGTAGGGCGCCGGGACGAGCATCTCCGTTGGAGAGTGAGGGAGTCCTGGACTAGGGGGTGTCTGGATAGCCGAACTATCATCATTGGCCGGACTCCAAGACTATGAAGATACAATATTGAAGACTTTGTCCCGTGTCCGGATGGGACTTTCCTTGGCGTGGAAGGCAAGCTTGGCAATACGGATATGTAGATCTCCTACCATTGTAACCGACTCTGTGTAACCCTAGCCCCCTCTGGTGTCTATATAAACCGGAGGGTTTTAGTCTGTAGGACGAACAACAATCAAACCATAGGCTAGCTTCTAGGGTTTAGCCTCCTTGATCTCGTGGTAGATCTACTCTTGTACTACCCATATCATCAATATTAATGAAGCAGGACGTAGGGTTTTACCTCCATCGAGAGGGCCCGAAACTGGGTAAAACATCGTGTCCCTTGTCTCCTGTTACCATCCGCCTAGACGCACAGTTCGGGACCCCCTACCCGAGATCCGCCGGTTTTGACACCGACATTGGTGCTTTCATTGAGAGTTCCTCTGTGTCGTCGCCCATAGGCCCGATGGCTCCTTCGATCATCAACAACAACGCGGTCCGGGGCGAAACTTTTCTCCCTGGACAGATCTTTGTATTCGGCGGCTTCGCACTGCGGGCCAATTCACTTGGCCATCTGGAGCAGATCGAAAGCTATGGCCCTGTCCATCAGGTCAGATTTGGAAGTTCAAACTATAGGGCCGACATCCGCGGAGACTTGATCTTCGACGGATTCGAGCCACAGCCGAGCGCGCCGCACTGTCACGATGAGCATGATTTAGCTCTGCCGCCGAACAGTGCCCTGGAGGCCGCACAAGAATCCGCTCTGACCATAAACTCGGAGCCGACTGCCCCAATCGAGGATGGGTGGCTGGACACCGCCTCGGGGGCTGCTACCTCTACGGCGATGGAGCCGAATATTGACCCTGTCCCTTGCGAAGCTCGTGACTTCAAGGTGCCGCACTCTTCTCCGGACCCCGAACCCTCCGCGCTCCTGCCAATCGAACCCGATTGGGCGCCGATCATGGATTTCACCGCTACGGACATCTTTCAGCACTCGCCTTTCAGTGACATACTGAATTCGCTAAAATGCCTCTCTTTATTAGGAGAGCTTTGGCCAGATTATGACCAGGACGATTGGGATGCGAACGGTGAAGAAACTCAAAGCCCACCCACCACCCACTTCGTAGCCACTGTCGATGACTGAATCGACATGCTAGATTTTGACTCCGAAGATATCGACGGTATGGACGACGATGCCAGAGACGACCAAGAACCAGCGCCCACAGGGCACGGGAAAGCCACCTCAACTGAAGATATATATATGGTGGATACACCCAAAGGAAGCGATAACGAGAAACAACGGGATGCTGCGAAGGAAAATTCCCCCAAAAAACAGCCGAAACGGCGACGCAAGCGCCGCCCAAAGTCCCGCCTCGACAGCGGCAGCACCCATGAAGACCCAGCCATAGAGCAGGGCGAACCAGTGGACGACGAACATGCCCCCAAGCAACCATCCGAACAGGATGAATTGGAGAGGCAACCCATCTCCGACGAAAACAACATCCCGGATGATCTCACGCCGGACACATCGTTGGAGCAGAAGAACCTCCACAAAAGGCTCGTTGCCACTGCACGAAGCCTGAAGAAGCATAAGCGGAAGCTCAAAACAGCGGGAGACATACTCAGAATGAGATGGAGCAAAGTACTCAAGACCGCAGACAAATACGGTGATAGTCGCCAAGCAAAGAGCTACCCGAAGCGCAAACTATTGCCCGAATTTGACGAGGAGGCCGTAGAGCCCCAAAAATCAAAAAACAAAGAGGTTGCCCGGTCGGATAAACGACCACATGACAAACAAAGAGCGGCAAGCAGCGCCGCACACAAATCGGCACGCGATCCACATAAGGATCCTCGCAAAAAGGATGGCCCGGTTAGATCCATCTATGGGCCAAGAAAGCAAGCTCCAGAAGGTAACACAACATGTCGAGTATTTGAAAATCACGGCACACCCAAATACAGGGGCGCCGCACACCCCCTATGTTTCACCGATGAGGTGCTGGATCATGAATTTCCAACGGGATTCAAGCCCATAAATATAGAGGCGTATGGCGGAACAGCAAACCCCAGAGTCTGGATTGAGGATTACATCCTCCACATACATATGGCTAGAGGAGATGACCTCCACGCCATAAAATACTTACCCCTCAAACTCAAAAGGGCCAGCCCGGCACTGGCTCAAAAGCCTCCCAGAAAATACCATTGGAAGTTGGGAAGAGCTCGAGGACGCATTTCGGGCAAATTTTCAGGGGACTTACGTCCGCCCTCCAGATGCAGATGATTTAAGTCACATAACTCAATAGCCCGGCGAGTCAGCCCGCAAATTCTGGAACAGGTTCCTCACCAAAAAGAACCAGATAGTCGACTGTCCGGACGCCGAAGCCTTAGTAGCTTTCAAGCACAACGTCCGAGACGAATGGCTTGCCAGACACCTCGGCCAGGAAAAGCCAAGAACAATGGCCGCACTAACAGGCCTCATGACCCGCTTTTGCGCAGGAGAGGATAGCTGGCTGGCAAGATGCAGCACCAGCGACCCAAGTACATCCGAGGTCAGAGATGGAAATGGGAAACCACGGCGCAACAAGGACCATCGCCGGACTAAAGGAAACGGTCCAAACAGCACGGCAGTCAACGCCGGATTCAAAAGCTCTTGGCAGAACAACAAAAAACTGCCTCTTAAGGAGAACAGCGACGAGCTATCCAACCTAAACAAAATCTTGGACAAGATATGCCAAATCCACAGTACCCTCAGGAGGCCTGCAAACCATACCCACAGAGATTGTTGGGTCTTCAAGCAGTCCGGCCGACTTAACGCCGAACACAAGAGGCTAGACACACCAAGTGAGGACGATGACGAACCTCACAAGCAGAGCACCGGAAAACAAAAGGATTTTCCACAAGAGGTCAAATCAGTAAATTCACTTCAAGTGACAACAGGAAAAAATAGAGCGGCGCCCATTAAAGTACGCACCGCACGGTCCACCCCAGCGGAGTCCCGACACTGGATGTCAAAACCAATCACTTTCGACCATCAGGATTACTCCGGGAATATCCGGAACGCAGGATGGACTACTTTGATATTAAATCTTGTAATCAACGGACTACAATTTACACAGGTCCTAATGGACGGCGGTAGTGATCTAAACCTGCTATACCAGGATACAATCCGCAGAATGGGGATAGACTCAACCAAAATACGCCATAGCAACACTTCCTTTAAAGGAGTGGTGCCAGGCCAATATGCCCATTGTACGGGCTCTCTACCACTAGAAGTTGTGTTCGGCTCATCTGACAACTTCCATCGCGAAAAGTTAATCTTCCACATCGCCCCATTTAAAAGTAGCTATCAAGCACTATTGGGATGCGAAGCTTTCGCCCGCTTTAACGCAATACCGCATTACGCATCTCTTACACTCAAAATGCCCGGTTCACGCGGCATCATCTCATTAAAGGGTAACTTCGAGTGTTCCTCGACTACGGAAGAACGTGAGACTGCCTTGACAGCCACACACTAATTCGGTTTTGCTGATCAAATCCCCTAAACAGGTCGTTCAAGACCCCGGACACGGTTAGGCGAGTCCGGTATAAATAAACAAGGGGCTTACTAGCCGCGTACCCCTTTACAAGGGGCTCCACGCATGCACAAAAAGAGACAATAAATCTCAATTTTATTCATTCTTTGAATCACACTCTGTTTATTTCAAAATACATCTTTCGCACGGACTCTTTTTCAACTAAGTTCTCCTCTTTTACAGATGAACACCGTGCGACACCTATCCAGCATACGGCACAACAGAGACACAGGCGCAGACGTGCAGTAGGGACCCGTTGCAAGGATTATTTTCAGATTAAGACCCTGCGTAAACCTTTTTTACTGTCTCTTGTTGATACACATCCCCTAGTTTTTTACTATAACCAAGGAGGAATCTGGCGTTTTGGCATTGGCCGCGTCAGAAATTTTTGCGCGTACCTGGACACTAGGGGCTTAGGGCATTGATTTGCCCGTTTTCATAAGGACCAAATACCTTAGGGAGTGTTCGGCATCTCGAGCTAGGGCTTATATGCATCAGCTCCAAATCATGTCTTTGGTCAAATGTTGGGTTTGCCCGGCTCCTGTGTTTTGTTGCCTTACGTTCCGCTCTATCGGCTAACGCGGCACCAGGAGAACTACTGCGATTGTGCCCCGGTTCGTCCAGGTGAGCACCTCAGTAGAGAAAGCCGAAAACTGACTGTCATGATATAGCGAGAGACTGGTCAACCACTCGATCGACCACCGGAATGTTTAGAATTCCTCCGCTTTAACGAAGGACCGTTTCCCGGTCAGGCACATACGCGCCCCGAAATTCGGAGAGCACAATGCACCTGGGGGCTATATAGTAGCCCCACCATCGAACTCATATGGCTAAGTGAAAGTGATAAAGCATTATAGTCCGGTTGCCTAGTTTGCTACGCTATCACCTCCTTCACAGGAACAACACGTTGGATTAAGTGTGAAAATGTGCTTTTTTTTCAAACACCCCCGCACTATTTGCGTGGGGGCTGAAGCCGAAGACTGCCATCTTTCAGGTTATATACACATATACGTTAACGGCCGCACAGGAGGTATTTCAACACTTGAACGTCCATGTATAAAAGGCCTTATATTATATTTGAAACATGGTTTCACAAATCATACATGTCATTTGAACATAACGTTTTTTGAGCACTGCGACTCTATTAAACGAGCGCCCTGTAGGACTTCCTCAAAATAGTGCTCGGCTGGTAATTGGCTTTTGTCTGAGTCCTGGGATGCAACGTCGGTGGCCTCCATCTCCGCCTAGTATGTTTTGACACGGGCGAGAGCCATCCGTGCACCCTCTATGCATGCCGACCGCTTCATCGCCTTGATATGCGGCACCGCATCAAGGAACTGCTGCACCAAGCCAAAATAACTGTTCAGCCCGGGCCTTTCCGGCCACAAATGAGCCGCGACATCTTTCATGGCAAGTCTGGACAACCTATTCAGCTCAGCCCACTAGGCTAACCGATCGGTTAATGGAAGTGGACGCTCCGGACTATGGAATTGTGACCAAAAAAGCTCTTCCATTCCGTGATCCTTTTGGCCCCGGAAGTGTGCGACCGCGTCTGCGGCACTCGCTGCCAAATTCAGATAAGCATCCTCCGCACCCCACAACTGGCCCAACTAAGCATACTTCAGATCCGTGAATTTCCTATGCAGCAGAAATGGCTTTCCAGCCGCAATATCCCCGGCCTGACGTAGCTCCTCCTTTATAGCCCTCATCACGGAGCGGACATCCTTGGCTTCGGCGGTGGCCTTCTTCAGGTCCTCTTGCTCCACTCGGCGTTCTCCTTCAAGAAACTCATAGCGGTCGGTAGCATCCTTCAGCTTCACGGCCATTTCGGCCATTTCCTCCCTGCTTCGGCAGTGAGCAGCCTGTTCGGCTTTTAGCTCTTCTGCCGCCTTCGAGGCAGCCGCATTACTTTTTCTGGCTTGCTCCTTGGCTCGGGCAAGCTCCGCCCGAAGGTCCTCCACAGCAGCGGCGCCATCTGCATTAAGCATACATGTTTTAAGGCACGAGCGTCAAGCTCCCTTACAAGGCGTCCGCGGAGAAGCCACATACCTTCTGACTCGTCAAGTCATTTATTGACCAGCGCGATGTCTGCATCCGCAACGTCAAGTTGCCACTTCAGTTCGGCACATCCATCAGTCCGGCTAGCCACCGAACGCCCCGCCACCTATATAGGAAAGGCGACATCTTACAACTGAGATTATGATCCTCGGCACGCTGTCACCTTTGACTACGTACCGAGTCTCAGGGGCTACTATCTATATAGGGCGCATTCTATGCGCAAAACTATCAAAAGGTATATCATTTTTCGCGTACCTCAAACCCCGTCAGTAAACTTCTGACGACCTCATGCAACCCGCTCTCAACGGATGAAATCCTTTCAATCACCGTACTCATCAACGTATGGTGATCTTCTGAGATAGACGCCCGCCCGAGCAGATCCTTCATCTCCTCCGGCCGTACACCAGTTGGTGCCGAACTCTCCGGCCCCGCCGGACTCGGGGAGACCCTCCGCGACGATAGCTCAGGGTCTTCTGCCCCGCCTGACGGTGCGGCAGATGGAGGCGTTTCGCTCTCCATCATCTCTGGACGAAGATCCCCCGAAGATGAGCTCTGCTGAGAAGGGTTGAGATCCGAACTACAAGGTAAAACTTTGGTTATCTTCAGAAATAAAAACAGGGATGTCCCTTATTACAAAACTCCCCTTTCTACTTACGGCTCGCTGGAGGGCTAATTCCCTTGGGGAAACAATGCGGCCGGGGCTTCTCCTGGCGCAGGGCCCTCTGCTGAAGATTTCTTCGCCCGCTTTGAGGCCTTGGCCTCCGGATCTTCAGAAGCGGTCCTCTTCTCCCACTGGAAGGAGGGATTCTCGATCCCACCTTTCTTAAGAGCCTCCCTAGCGGAGGCGGTAGCTTTCCTGTTTTCCCCCTCGCCCTCTTCCTAAGGCGCAACCTCTAGCATCTTGATTAACACCGGATCCGGCGTGATCTCAGGGAGGGGGCCGGACACTGTATCAGTTTTGCTTTTGCTATCCACTCCTGTTCATGGGATAGCTGGTTAAAGGGCAAGTTTATGATGAATGTATGGACAGCATGTCCGGGCATAGGACTACTTACTTGAGTATCCGGGAGATTGCAGCTCAGGCCTGCGTCCTCGGTTAGGTCCGAACACATCTCTTGTGATCCGAAGAACAGTTTATACATCTCCACAGGTGTCGCACCCATGAAGTGTTGGAGAGCTCGCGGTCCCTCCGGATTGAATTCCCATAGGCGGAGGGGGCGGCGTTTGCAGGGCAGAAGGCGCCGAATCAGCATGACCTGCGCCACCACAACCAGATTGATCTCCCTCTCTTGGAGGTCTCGAATACGGCCCTGCAATAATGGCACGTCCTTGGACGGCCCCCAGTCAAGCCCTTTGTTGACCCATGACGCTAGCCGTTGTGGAGGGCCCGAGCAAAAGGCAGGCGGCGCCACCCATCTGGTGCCCCTGGGAGCGGTGATGTAGAACCACTCCTGTTGCCACAAGCCGAGCTCCTTTTGAAAAAAGCCCTCGGGCCATGGAGCGTCAGCTCTCTTGCTTATAACTGCCCCTCCGCACTCTTCCTGCCGCTCATCGATCATCATCGGCTCCACGTCGAAGGTCTTGAGCCACAATCCGAAGTGAGGAGTGGTGTGGAGGAAAGCTTCGCATACGACAATGAACGATGAGATGTGGAGGATGGACTCCGGATCCAAGTCATGGAATTCCAGCCCATAATAAAACATGAACCCCCTCACGAAGGGATCCATCGGGAAGCCTAAACCCCGACGGAAGTGAGACACGAACACCAAGCTCTCACCAGGCTCAGGAGTGGGAATAACTTGCCCTTGTACGGGCAGCCTATGCGAAATTTCGCCAGTTAGATACCTGGCGTCTCTTAGCTTTAGCACATCTTCTTCCGTGACGGAAGAGGGCATCCACCAGCCCTGTAGGTCGGAGCCGGACATTGTCGAAGGTCTGAAGCGCCTGAATCTGGAACCTTGGGTGTTGGAACTCGGGGCAAGGGGCGGATTCGATTGAAGATTGAAGAAAAGGAACAGGCCTTGGTCTCATTATAAAGAGGTTGAATACCAAGAGCCCTCCCCGTAACCGTTTGGGACTCGCCTTCGATGGAGGGGGCGAGCCAGCGGGCGCGGTTGGGTTACCCACGCCCTTATTGATGAGAATCCCGGAATAAGGGGACACGATCTTTGCTTTGACAAGACGTGCCAAGGAAACCGCTTCGCTAAACGCGCTGAGGTGGAACAATAAAAATGATTCGAGTAAAGGTTTGGCCGTGGTGTGACGTCATGCCACGAAATACGTCAGCAGATTGAACTTGGGTGAATATTATTCTCTCTACGGTGGGATGTGGAATTTATTTTGCAGAGCCGGACACTATCCTGGTGTTTAAAAGCTTCTACGGATTATTCGGAGAAGGAACCCGCCTTGCAATGCCGAAGACAATATGCGCGCCGGACTCGTCATCGTTGAAGCCTGGTTCTGGGGCTACTGAGGGGTCCTGGACTAGGGGGTGTCCGGATAGCCGAACTATCATCATTGGCCGGACTCCAAGACTATGAAGATACAAGATTGAAGACTTCGTCCTGTGTCCGGATGGGACTTTCCTTGGCGTGGAAGGCAAGCTTGGCAATACGGATATGTAGATCTCCTACCATTGTAACTGACTCTGTGTAACCCTAGCCCCCTCCGGTGTCTATATAAACCGGAGGGTTTTAGTCCGTAGGACGAACAACAATCATACCATAGGCTAGCTTATAGGGTTTAGCCTCCTTGATCTCGTGGTAGATCTACTCTTGTACTACCCATATCATCAATATTAATCAAGCAGGACGTAGGGTTTTACCTCCATCGATAGGTCCCGAACCTGGGTAAAACATCGTGTCCCTTGTCTCCTGTTACCATCCGCCTAGACGCACAGTTCGGGACCCCCTACCCGAGATCCGCCGGTTTTGACATCGACAAAGAGCATCAGCTGGATTTTCTGGCAGAGGAGCCGACAGTCGATCTGCTCCGCTGTTTCCACATAATCCTGAACAAATATGCACAATTACTTAAGGCTCCCCCATGAATATATTGGGAATAACCGAATCCGGTGGTAACCTGAAAACTCACCTGACTAGGAGGCTGCGCGGCGTGGAGCCCCCGGTCCTCGGATGTGGGAGGAGGTACTTCGGAGGCCTTGAACAGCGCCTTCCATGCGTCTTTGTGCTTCATGCCGTAGAGCCTCTGAAGCATCTGGTGTTCGGCTGGGACGAACTCCCACGGATTGAATGCCTGCCTTCGGCATGGCAGAATCTGGCGAACGAGCATGACCTGGATCATGTTGACAAGCTTGATGTTCTTGTCCTTCATGCTCTTGATGCAGTTTTGGAGTCCGGTCAGCTCTGTAGATTCGCCCCAGGCTAGGCCCTTCTTTTCCCAGGAGGTGAGCCGCGTGGGGGTTCCGGATCGGAATTCGTGGGCCGCCGCCCAGTTGGCGTCGTGCGGCTCGGTGATGTAGAACCACCCCGACTGCCACCCCTTCATGGTTTTCGCAAAGGAACCGTCAAGCCAGGTGACGTTAGGCATCTTGCCCACCATGGATACCCCGCACTCCGCTTGCTGGCCGCTCATGATCTTCGGCTTCACGCACAAGATTTGCAGCCACAAGCCGAACTGAGGCTTAATGCGGAGGAAGGCCTCGCATACGACGATGAACACCGAGATGTTGAGGACGAAATTTAGGGCTAGATCATGGAAATCTAGCCCATAGTAGAACATGAGCCCGCGGACGAAGGGGTGGAGTGGAAACCCCAGTCCACAGATGAAGTGGGCGAGAAACACAACCCTCTCATGGGGTCCCGGAGTTGGAGTGACCTGCCTTTCGTCTGGTAGCCTGTTGGTGTCAAAACAGGCGGATCTCGGGTAGGGGGTCCCGAACTGTGCGTCTAGGCGGATGGTAACAGGAGACAAGGGACACGATGTTTTTACCCAAGTTCGGGCCCTCTCAATGGAGGTAAAACCCTACTCCTGCTTGATTGATATTGATGATATGGGTAGTACAAGAGTGGATCTACCACGAGATCAAGGAGGCTAAACCCTAGAAGCTAGCCTATGGTATGATTGTTGTTCGTCCTATGGACTAAAACCCTCCGGTTTATATAGACACCGGAGAGGGCTAGGGTTACACAGAGTCGGTTACAATGGTAGGAGATCTACATATACGTATCGCCAAGCTTGCCTTCCACGCCAAGGAAAGTCCCATCCGGACACGGGAGAAAGTCTTCAATCTTGTATCTTCATAGTCTTGGAGTCCGGCCAATGATGATAGTTCGGCTATCCGGACACCCCCTAGTCCAGGAATCCCTCAGTAGCCCCTGAACCAGGCTTCAATGACGACGAGTCCGACGCGCATATTGTCTTCGGCATTGCAAGGCGGGTTCCTCCTCCGAATACTTCATAGAAGATCGTGAACACCAGGATAGTGTCCGGCTCTGCAAAATAAATTCCACATACCACCGTAGAGAGAATAATATTTACACAACTTCAATCTGCTGACGTATTTCGTAGCATGACATCGCGCCATGGCCAAGCCTCTACTCGAATTGTTTTTATTGTTCCACCTCAGCGCGTTTAGCGAAGCGGTTACCTTGGCATGTCTTGTCGAAGCAGAGATCGTGTTCCCCTTATTCCAGGCTTCCCATCAATACGGACGTGGGTAACCCAACCGCGCCATTGATTGCGGCGCTTGGGAGATAAGCGAGTTTTACCAGGCCGGTGGGGACGCATGGTTTCGTCCGCCCATATATAAGGGGATAAGGATCCACCTTTTTACCTATGCCTTCTTCCTCCTTTGCTTATCCATCTTCGCGCACTCGAGCTCCAGCGCCCAAGTCTACACATCTCACCTCAACCTTCTCCAACCATGTCCGGAGCGGGAGGCAAGTGGATGGCCTCCTCCGTTACGGAGGGGCACATCAAGAAGCTGCGCAGCGCCGGATATTTGTCCAGCGATGTCGCACACCGACTCCCCGACGAGGGGCAGCTCATCCCCACCCCGGGGCCCCATGAGAGGGTGGTATTCCTTCCCCATTTCCTCCGCGGACTGGGCTTCCCACTCCACCCCTTTGTCCGGGGCTCATGTTCTATTATGGTCTGGATTTCCATGATCTGGCCCCGAATTTCATCCTCAACATCTCAGCGTTTATCGTCGTGTGCGAGGCCTTCCTCTGCATCCAACCCCACTTCGGCTTGTGGCTCAAGACCTTCAATGTCAAGCCGAAGGTTGTGAAGGGCAGCCAAGCGGCGTGCAGAGGTGCCATGGTGGGCAAGATGCCCAACGTAACATGGCTTGAAGGCGCCTTCATGGAAACCATCAAAGGGTGGCAATCGGGGTGGTTCTATATCACCGAGCCGCGTGACCCTAAACAGGCAGCGGCCCCCTAATTTAGATCCGGCATCCCCACACGGCTCACCTTCTGGAAAGAGAAGGGCCTGACATGGGGCGATTCGGAGGAGCTGCCCGGACTCCAAGCCTGCGTCCAAAAGCTAGTGAACAAGAAGCTCAAGCTTGTCAACATAGTCCAGGTCATGCTCATCCGCCGGATTCTCCCATGCCAAAAACGGGCTTTCAATTTGTGGGAGTTCGATCTGGCGCAGCACCAGACCTTGAACAGGCTCTTCGACACTACATACGAAGAGGCCTGGAGGGTGTTGTTCAAGGGCGCCGAGGCTCCCACATCCGCCACCGAGGATCACGGATTCAGCTCGCAGCGTCAGGCTGGCGAGGTAAGCTATATTATCATTTACAGGACACTTGCTTTCCATAGTTTGACTCTATGTGGGATCTAAACTCCCTCTCCTTTGACAGGACTGGCTGAAGAAGGCCGGGCAGACTAACTGTCCGGCTCCTTTGCCAGAAGACCCAGCGGACGCCCGCTTAACGGGGCTGCTGGTTCCGGCACCTTATGTGGTGCCGGATAAGAAGGCCAAGAAGAAGGCCACAGGAACTCAAAAGAGTTCCCGTCGTCTGGTGTTATCAGACTCATCATCTGATGACTCCAAGGTGGACTCCCCCCTCAAAGACGAGGAGGAGAAGATAGAAGCTTCTTCCCCAAGCCGGAGGGTCCAAGAAGGGAAGGACCCTTCCTCCGGACTATTCCGCCAACGCCGCCAACGACGACGAGGATTGGCCTTCAAGGGCCAAGCCCCTGGCGAGATCGTAAGTATCCGGACTCCCGAATAGCTCATAACTTTTCTTTTCATCGCATGGTGTCTTTCTAATGCCGCATACAACCCTGTAGTCCGCCCAAGGACGATCTTCCCGCTTCGTCGAGCGGGTCCTCGGGTACATCGGATGTGGATAGCACTTCACTTCCGACCGCCTCCTCCCCCCGCGACGTCGCCGAGGTGGGATCCCGAAAAGGGACCCACCAGGAGGAGGGGGCCCCGGAGGTGCCGCAAGGCAACCTCCCAGACTTTGGACCGGACTGCGCACCGGAACCTGCAGTGGTTCCTGAGTCCGGCGGGCGGCCCCTTCGTAAGAAGGGCAAGACTGTGACACCGGCGGCCTCCGTCCAACCGGAGGCGCTGGATAACTTGCTGGAGGTGCTCAACGGCGCTTCCATCAAAGAGGAACACCGCACTGTCATGAGTGCGGTGATTCAGAAGGTTCAGCTCGCCAAGAGCGGGCTGACCGAAGCCTGCAGCAGCCTTCTAACAGGCTTTGAGGTAAGAGGTTTAAGATATGTAAAATTGTACCACATAGACAGTAGACCCTGATGCTCAGTTCGGTGTTCGGAAAGAAAAGCCGAACTTACGATCTAAAAAGATATACGCAGGAGTCTAACAAAAATATGTCAATATGGGAATGTAGGCTGCGTTGCTGACCTCTGCTGCACTGACTGCAAAGGTCAATTCCTTGAAGCAGAGCCTCGAGCGGTCTGATATCGACCTCGTCCGTGCCAAGAAGCAGCTCGAGGACAAGGAAGGTAAGTAACACCTTATTAAAGTTGTACCTTATAGAAAAGGATTTGGTTGCAAAAAAGAAAAATGACAGGAATAATGTGGGTACTCCAGGGGCTGCGAACGAGGTGGCGACCCTGAAGGAGGCGATATCCGCGGCGGAACACAATGCGGCCGCGGAACGCGCCGGGCGAGAGAAGCAGTAGGCGCGGGTGACGGAGGTACGGCAAGAGCTCCAGGCTCTCGTGGAAAAACACGAGAGTTTGGAGCGTGACTCGAAGACTCAGGAGTCTGAGCTTGCGTCGGCTCTTGAGAGTGCCAAAGCCGCAAAGGCCGAAGCCCACAAGGCCCTCCAGGAGATTGAGGCATTGAAGAAAATAGCGGCGGGTAAGGCCTTCTTCATGCAAAGCAAGCATGTAAAAGTGAATTACCTGTTACTTACCCGAATTCGGAGCTCTCCAGGAGCGTTCGCAGATCTGCCCCGTAGCGTGTCCGACGCTGCCGCTTTCTACAGAGCCGAGGAGGGGAGCTCGACGGAGAAGGTGTTCTGGTCTCAGTATGCTGAGGCCGGACATCCGGTGCCCCTTAGCGACCAGCTAAAGCAGCTGGTCGAGCTCCACAAGGTGGCCGAACAGGCCATGAAGGGCCTCATAGTTCGGCTGTGGCCCAAAGAGGCCATGCCTGGGAGCTACTTCGGCCTGGTGCGGCGGCTGGTGGATGCTTGTCCGTGGGTTAAAGTCATCAAGCAGGCTCCGCCTGCATTGAAGGTGCCCGTCAGGCCCTTGCCGGTGCTAAGGTGCACTGGGGCAAGATGGACGCTGAGAAGCTTGTGACGGACGTGCCATCGTCAGGAAAGGGTATCGCACGCCCGAAATGTATTATAAGGGTGTCCTGAAGGGTGCCCGCATTATTGCGGGTGAGTGCTCCAACGATGTAATATTTCAGTAGACTCGCATTTTGTTATCCTGTGCGCTGAAAACTTTGTTCATATGCGCTAAGCAACGCTTGTTAATTTAAAATATTACCTTCTGTGCAGCCGTTTATCAAATCTGAGATATGGCAAGTCGTTGGCTTCATCCCCCATGCCACGAGTGCTGGGGTGTTCAGGATAAACTTGAGCGCTCTTGTTCCCATTTTTGCGTCCATCTAGGGAGGCGCCCAACACGACGAACGAGGCAATCGGACTTATAATGCTTGAACACTCTCACTTAGCCATAGAATTCTATAATTTTAAATTTCAGTGAAGCCCATAGTGTTCGGAAGGCCGAATTCGGGGCGGTATCCACGCCTGGGCCGGACAAAGCCGGTTCCTCGCTCTAAGCGGCATAAGTCTTTAGGGACTCGAAAAGACCTCTCAAATAGCGACCGGCTCTCGCCCCATCATGACGGTCAGTTTTAGCTTTCTCCACTGAGTTGCTCGCCCAGCTCAACTAGGGCACAATTGCAGTGGTTCTCCCAGCGCTACCTTAGCCGATATAACGGAACGTAAGGTACCAAAACATGGGAGTCGGGCAAACCAAACTATTGACCCAAGACATGATTCGGAGCCAATGCATATAATGCTATAAGTTCGGGGTGCCACACTTGTGAAAGTGTTTAGACTTATCACACCATAATGTGGGGAACTTAAGCCCCTGGTGTATTTGGCCGTACCAAAGCGTACGGATGCAACATGTCATAATTGAACATATATATAAAAAGGAATGCAATGATAGGCAAAAAGCGATGCATTGTTTATTCAAAAAATACTGCAATGAATGCAGAACGATACAAATAGTGCGATAAGCAAGGGGTGGGACTATTTAACATGTCCCCCTCCAGGGGTAGGCTGCGGAATGGTGTATAAAACAGGTATAATACTCGTAATGGAGACCACCTGGATACTCGTCATAGCATTGCTGCTTCCCTGGCTGTTGCATTGTGAGTTCGGCGGGTCTACTGCCGGACAGGGCCTCTGGTAAACGGAGTCCTGAGGATAAGAAAAAAGAAAAAAAGGAAAAAAGGATGACACACTTGGGAGCCCTTGGTGTGGTTGAGCCAGACTCTGGGCCTGCCGTGGTCGTGCCCCTCCCCTATGCCCATGGTATCTTCAGAGCGTAGTGATGTACGCGGAGTACTTGTTTTCCAATTTTGCAAGGGCTGGGTTTGGGGCCGCATTGCTATGCGTGCTCAGAACGTGCCAGGTGGTCTTGTTGTAGGTTACTCCGGGCGCGCTTGGCGGTGTCAGGTTGCTTAACGGCCGGACTCGAGAAATGTCTTAAGAGGCTGCTCTGCACTTCCGTTGCAAGAGCCGCTATATGCTCCTCCGTTCGGAGAAAACGTTCCATGTTTCCATTGACCGTGATGACTCCTCGAGAGCCTAGCATCTTGAGCTTGAGATATGCGTAGTGCGGCACCGCATTGAACTTTGCAAATGCGGTTCGTCCGAGCAGTGTGTGATAGCTGATGCGGAACGGGACTATGTCGAAGATTAACTCCTCGCTTCAGAAGTTATCCGGGGATCCGAAGACCACTTCCAGTGTCACTGAGCCTGTACAATTGGCCTCTACACGTGGTACGACACCTTTGAAGGTCGTCTTTGTGGGTTTAATCCTTGAGGGGTCTATGCCCATCTTGCTCACTGTATCCTGGTAAAGCAGGTTCAGGCTGCTGCCGCCGTCCATCAGGACTCTAGTGAGGTGAAACCCGTCGATGATTGGGTCTAGAACCAACGCGGCGAATCCTCCTTGGCGGATGCTGGTGGGGTGGTCCCTTCGATCAAAAGTGATCGGGCAGGAGGACCATGGATTGAACTTTGGGGCGACTGGCTCCATCGCATATACGTCCCTGAGTGCATGCTTCCGCGCCCTTTTGGGTATGTGGGTTGCGTATATCATGTTCACCGTCCGAACTTGTGGGGGGAAACCCTTCTGTCCTCTATTGTTCGGCGGCCGGGTCTCTTCCTCGTCGTCGCTATGCAGCCCCTTTTCATTGTTTTCGGCAATTAACTTGCCTGCCTGCTTGAATACCCAACAATCCCTGTTGGTGTGATTAGCTGGCTTTTTGGGGGTGCCGTGTATCTGGCACAAGCGGTCGAGTATTCGGTCCAAGTTGGACGGACCCGGAGTAGTTCTTTTGAATGGCTTTTTCCGCTGACCGGGTTTGGAGCCTCTTAATCCGGCGTTGACTGCCGTATCCTCGATATTATCGCCGTTAATGCGGCGTTTGTGCTTGTTGCGACGTGACCTGCCATTACGGTCCTTGGTATCTGGACTGCCAGAATTTTTGTTGAGGTTGTTACTGCGGGCTAGCCAGCTGTCCTCTCCCGTGCAGAAGCGGGTCATGAGTGATGTGAGGGCTGCCATGGATTTCGGCTTTTCCTGTCCTAGGTGCCGGGTAAGCCACTCGTCGCGGATGTTATGCTTGAAGGCTGCAAGGGCCTCTGCATCCGGACAGTCGATGATTTGATTTTTCTTGGTTAAGAACCGTGTCCAGAATTGTCTGGTCGATTCGTCTGGCTGCTGAATTATGTGGCTTAGGTCATCAGCGTCTGGTGGTCGCACATATGTGCCCTGGAAGTTATCAAGGAATGCGGCTTCCAGGTCCTCCCAACACCCAATTGATTCTGCTGGCAAGCTGTTGAGCCAATGCCGAGCTGGTCCTTTAAGCTTGAGCAGGAGGTATTTGATGGCGTGTAGATCATCACCGCGGGCCATGTGGATATGAAGGAGATAGTCTTCGATCCAAACCGCAGGGTCTGTTCTGCCATCTTAGGATTCAATGTTCACGGGTTTGAACCCTTCGGGGATTTGATGATCCATTACTTCATCTGTGAAGCATAGTGGGTGTGTGGAGCCTCTATATTGGGCTATATCACGATGTAGCTCAAGCGAGCTTTGTCTACTGTGTTCTGCCCGGCCGGAGTTGCTGTATCCGGCGCGACGGTCATCGTCGCGTATTGTGGGGCGCCCACGTGATCCGTAGATCGATCTTTATTGTCTTGCCTTATCCTCCAATATGTCTTGCTTTGTACTTTTCGAGCGATGCCGGGGTACGGCTTTAGTGGAGGGCCTGGAGGCCTCTCTGTCGCGGCCACGAGGTGGCCGGTCGGCCATATTGTGCACTGGTGATGTGGGTTTGTATGCTTCCTCCTCGAATCGGGGCAGCAACTTGCATTTGGGGTAGCTTTTGGAGGGGCGTTCGAGTTCGTACTCTTCGGCCGCAAGGACTTCGGTCCATCTGTCAGCTAGCAAATCTTGGTCAGCTCTAAGTTGTTGCTGCTTTTTCTTGAGGCTACTTGCCGTGGACATAAGCCTGCGTTTAAAACGCTCTTGTTCGATGGGATCCTGAGGCACGACGAATTCGTCGTCATCGAGGCTTGCCTCGTCTCCGGAGGGAGGCATGTAATTATTGTCTTCTACCTCCTTGCCTGCCGCTCTCTCTTGAGGGCTGGCTTCTCCATCCTCCTGTGCTGAATCTTGCTGGAGGGGGTTCTCTTCGGCACTATCCGGGGTGTTGTTGTCTCCGGTGCCAGAATCTCCATTCTTACTGTGGCGGGATTTAGAGCGGCGCCGCTGACGCCGGTGCTTAGGCTGTTTCTTGGAGGGGTCTTCCTCCGTTGTTCCATCGCTGTTCCCATCCTTTGGGATGTCCACCATGTATATGTCGTATGACGAGGTGGCTTTATAGTGCCCCGTAGGCGCTGGTTCTTGGTCGTCTCCCGCATCGTCGTCCATACCGTCGATGTCTTCGGAGTCGAAGTCTAGCATGTGTGTTAGGTCGTCGACAGTGGCTACAAAGTGGGTTGTGGTTGTCTTTGAATTTCTTCATCGTCCGCGTCCCAACCGTCCTGATCGTGGTCCGGCCAAGGATCTCCTGATAATGAGAGATACTTTAGTGAGTTAAGGATGTCGCCAAAAGGCGAGTGCTGAAAGATGTCCGTAGCGGTGAACTCCATGATCGGTGCCCAATCGGATTCGGTTGGTAGAGGCGCGAGAGGTTCGGAGTCCGGCGAGGAGTCCGGTACATTGGAGTCACGAGCTTGATAAGGGACAGGGTCGGTATTCGACTCCATCACCGTAGAGGTAGCAGCCCCCGAGGCGGTGTCTAGGCACCCATCCTCGATCGGCGCAGTCGGCTCCGAGTTAAGGGTCGGAGCAGACTCTTGTGCGGCCTCCAGGGCACTGTCCGGCGGCAGAGCTAGGTCATGCCCATCGTGACAGTGCGGCGCGCTCGGCTGTGGCTCGAATCCGTCGAAGAACAAGTCTCCGCGGATGTCGTTTGTGAAGTTCAAACTTCCAAATCTGACCTGATGTCCAAGGGCGTAGCTTTCGATCTGCTCCAGATGGCCGAGCAAATTGGCCCGCAGTGCAAAGCCGCCGAATACAAAGATATGTTTGGGGAGAAAAGTCTCACCCTGGACCGTGTTGTTGTTGATGATCGAAGGAGCCATCGGGCCTATGAGCGATGACACAGAGGAACTCTCAATGAAAGCACCAATGTCGGTGTCAAAACCGGCGGATCTCGGGTAGGGGGTCCCGAACTGTGTGTCTAGGTGGATGGTAACAGGAGACAAGGGACACGATGTTTTTACCCAGGTTCGAGCCCTCTCGATGGAGGTAAAACCCTACTCCTGCTTGATTGATATTGATGATATGGGTAGTACAAGAGTGGATCTACCACGAGATCAAGGAGGCTAAACCCTAGAAGCTAGCCTATGGTATGATTGTTGTTCGTCCTATGGACTAAAACCCTCCGGTTTATATAGACACCGGAGAGGGCTAGGGTTACACAGAGTCGGTTACAGTGGTAGGAGATCTACATATCCGTATCGCCAAGCTTGCCTTCCACGCCAAGGAAAGTCCCATCCGGACACGGGACGAAGTCTTCAATCTTGTATCTTCATAGTCTTGGAGTCTGGCCAATGATGATAGTTCGGCTATCCGGACACCCCCTAGTCCAGGACTCCCTCATAGCCGGTGCGCTATGTCTGCAGCCAAGTATCCGACCGCCCGAAGATTTGTGATATCCTTCTCCTTCACGGTGGAAGCTACCCACTTACCTCCTGCTCCGGACATGTTTAGCTGTGCGGACTTGGGCTAGGGCGCTGCATCTTGAGGGGGCAAGAGTAGGCAAAGGAGGAAGGAGGCATGGGTAAAAATGGGGAACTCATATCCCTTTATAGAGGCGACGAAAGTGGTGCGCCTCCCCACTTGCCCGTTGAGAATCGCTTACTTCCCAAGCGCCACGATTGATGGCACGGTGGGATTACCCATACCCGTATTGATGAGAATCCCGTGATAAGGGGACACAATCTCTGCTTGGACAAGACGTGTCAAGGAAACCGCCTCGCAATACGCGTTGTGGCTGGTTGTGGGAAAACAGTTCGAATAATGACCCGACCGTAATGAAATATCACGTCATCTAAAAAATTGTCAGCTGAAGTATCATTCTCTCTACGGTGGTATGTAAAGATCATTGTTGCATATCCAGACACGGTCCACATGTTCGATAATAACCTTGGAGTATTCAGAAGGAGGAACCCGCCTTGCAATGCCGAAGACAAGACTGCACTCCGGACTCATCGTCATTAAAGCCTGGTTTAGGGGCTACTGAAGGTAGTCCTGGATTAGGGGGTATCCAAAAAGCTGGACTATATACATCGTCCGGACTATTGGAGCGTGAAGATAATAGACTCAAGACTCTGGCCCGTGTCCGGATGGGACTCTCCTTTGCGTGGAAGACAAGCTTGGCGATCCGGATATTATATTTCCTTCCTTGTAACCGACTCCATGTAAACCCTAGCCCTCTCCGGTGTCTATATAAACCGGAGAGGATGGTCCTTAGAAGGCCGATCACAATTACAATCATACCATAATAGGCTAGCTACTAGGGTTTAGCCTCTACGATCTCGTGGTAGATCTACTCTTGTACTACTCGTATCTTCAATATTAATCAAGCAGAAGTAGGGTTTTACCTCCATCGAGAGGGCCCGAACCTGGGTAAACATTGTGTCCCTCGCTTCCTGTTACCATCAGCCTAAGACGCACGGATCGGGACCCCCTACCCGAGATCCTCCGATTTTGACACCGACAGTGAGCACGCCAAGTGCGGAGGCGCCAGGGTGAGCAAGATGCCCAACGTCACGTGGACAACAGGTACTTTCAATGACTCCATCAAGGAGTGGCAGCAACAGTGGTTTTACATCACTGAGCCGCGTGGCAAGGAATGGGCCACTGCTCCCGAGTTCCGATACGGAGCCCCCCTACGGCTTACGTCCTGGCCCAAGAAGGGCCTGAACTGGGCTTCGTCCCACGAACTGTTGGTGCTCCAGACGTGCATCAAGGATATGGAAGACAAGAATATCAAACTTGTCAATGTGGTCTAGGTGATGTTAGTTCGTCGGATCCTTCCTTGTCAACACCGGGCTTGCAATTTATGGGAATTTGACCCGGCCAAGCACCAGACTCTTTGGCTCCTCGCATAAGGACATCTGGAAGGTGCTTTTCAAGTCCGGCAAATCATGGCTGGACTTAGCCAAGGACCGCGGGTACCAACTGTCCCGCCCTGCAAATTCGGTAAGTCATTGTAAGTTTCATTCGCATAACCCAAGGGAAATTCTTAATATGTTTTCCACAAGTCTCCTAGGGCTGGACGAAGAAGGCGGGGCAGATCTACTCTCCGGCCCCACTGCCTGAAGAACCGTCCGGCCCACTTCTAATGAAGATGCTTGTCCCAGCGCCTTACAAGGCGCCAAAGAAGAAGGTCGAGAAAGAGGCCAAAAAGACCAGGGGAGGTCTCCGTCACCATGACGCCTCGGACGCCATGTCCAAAGACTCCAATATCCGTTCTGCCTCCGAAGAGGACGAGGAGGAGGAGCAAGAAGAATCCCCAAAGGGGGGAAGAAAGAAAAGGACGACCTCCGTATCCTTGGAGGCCGGGTCGCCTAAGAGGGGAAACACTCCTTTTTCACAGGAGTCCACCGCCGCCACCGACAGCAACCCGGAGTGGGATCCCAGGGCCCAGCCCCTAGTGAACTCGTGAGTATAATATCCGAACGCGTTTGTGCATCCCGACTCATCATGGCATAGTGTTCTAATCTGAGCCCTGCTTTTTTGTAGTCCGGCGAGGTCCCGCACTAAACAATCCTCATTGGAGGATTTGCTGGGTTCGGATGCTATGGAGAGCGGGACACCCCTGAAGGCCCCATCCCCCAAACATGGGAATGACACCGAGGTTTCGTCCCAGAAGGACTTAGGCCAAGGAGGGGGGAGATCGTAATGGCGGCGCCAGGAGGTCGAACTTCAGGGGCCGGACACATGTGAGAGAAGGCTCCAATGCACGTCGACGGCGGGGGTGATCTTGAATTTGGCCCCCAGCCGGACACAATCCCGGAGACCTATACAGCTCCAGAATCAGACAGGCAGCCTCCCTCAGCTAGAGGAGGTGTGCCTGTTCCACCGGCAACCTCTGTCCAACCAGAGGTGTCGGATACTTTATTGGTGGCGCTAAAAAGCGCCTCCATCGTCGATGAACACCGTGCCCTTATGGGTACGGTGATTGAGAAGATTCGGTCCGCTAAGGGTGGACTAGATGAAGCCTGCATCAGCCTTATAAGAGGCTTTGAGGTATGTCTTATAAAGTTTCGAAGAGTGTCATAGTATAGATAGTAGCCCCTGATACAATGTTCGATGAAAGAGATAACCGGACAGAGGATCAATTTATGGTTGCAGGAGACTCACTTGATGACATCTATCTCTCTTCTTTTAAAAGCAGGCGTCTGTAGCGACTGCCGCCTCGCATAATGCGGAAGTCTCTGGACTGAATCAAAGTATGGAGCGGGCCAAAGAAGAACTTGGCCAATTGAAAAGGTAGTTGGAGGATAAACAAGGTATGCACAAACCTTACTCGCGTTTAGTGTGAACAAATTTTTAGTATGGTAAAAATATGTTTCATGATTTGCTCTAGGGGCGATGACCAAAGTCAAGGCTCTTAAGAAGGTTGTGGCCGCGGCCGACAACAAGGCAGTTGCGGAGCAGGCTCTTCGCGAAAAGCACGAGGCCCGAGTTATTGAAGCTGAGCAAGAGCTTCAAGAGGCCGTGAAAAAATGCAAGACCTTGGAGCAGAGTTTATGAGGAAAAGAATCCAAACTCTCCCAAGCTCGCCAAGCCGCAAGTGATGCCCGAGGGGAAGCCCAAGGTGCCCTGAAGGAAATCCAGGAGGCGAGAAAAATTGCGGCTGGTAAGGCTTTTTCTATACAAAGCAGGTAGTTTAAAAGGAGAAAATTAAGTTAATAAATTGAATTCTGATTTCTCCACGGGTATTTGCGGAGCTGCCCCGCAGCATATCTGATTCTTCCCAATTCTACGGAGCCGAAGAGAGGAACACTGTGGATAAGCTCTTCTGGATGCAGTATCTGGCACCGAATTATCTGGTGCCTTTTGCTGATCAACTGAAGCAGCTGATCGAACTGCATAAGGTGGCCGAGCTAGCCATGAAGGATTTAATTATCCAGCTATGGACCGCTGAGCCGATTCCAAGCAGTTACTTCAGGCTCATGAAGCGGCTTGTGAGTGCCTGCCCTCGACTCGAAGTCATCAAGCGGCTGGTCTGTATAGAGGGTGCGCGAATAACCTTCGCCCGCGCAAAGGTGCACTAGGGGAAGATGGATGCGGAAAAGCTAATGACCGAGGGACCGCCGGAGGGGAAGGAGCACCGCAAGCCTGAATTATATTATGATAGTGTCCTGAAAGGAGCCCACCTTGCGGCAGAGCAATGCACCAAGGATGTTATATTTCCATGAATACAATCATGTTGTCCTTTGTAATGTTGAACAAAGACATTTCTATTATTTATTACTTGTTATTTGAAAGTTTTCCCTCCTGTGCGGCCATTTTATATATTAATCCTGAGAGTTGGCCAGTTGTCAGCTTCTGCCCCCATGTAGTAAGTACGGGGGTGTTCAGGATAAACCTGAGCACTCTTCATCCCAGTTTTGGGTCCTTGAAGGAGGTGTTTAGCATAGTGAACTAGGCAATCGGACTATAGGGCTTTATCACTCTCACTTAGCAATAGGAGTTTGACAAAAGGAAGGTAGGCGCAACCCCTGGTGTTCAGAAGACCGCACGTGGGGCTCTATAAGCACCTGATCGGAAGAAAAGCCGATCCATCGCACGCTTCATTGGTTATGGCATTATAAGGAATAAATCCTTAAAGATTTTACAACCTCTCGAACAGCTGACCAGCTCTCGGAGTATCATGACAGTCAGTTTTCGGCTATCTCTACTGAGGTGCTCATCCGGAAGAACCGGGACACAATCGCAGTAGTCTCCCTGTGCTACCTTAGCCAATATAGCGGAACGTAAGGTACCAAGACATGGGAGCCAGGCAAACCCAACTATTGACCCAAGACATGATTCGGAGCTGATGCATATAACGTTATAAGTTCAGGGTGCTGAACTGCCGTGAAGGTGTTCGGACTTTATTGCCGTATTGTGGGTATAATTAAGCCCCTGGCATATTAAGGCATATCATGATGTGCAGCTGCCTTTTGACAAAAGAGTTTCAATAAGAAATTACAGCAGATAAGCATCATATAAATCCACATGTTGTATTTGGATAATACGTCGATGCATATGAGTACATGTAATGTGCTAAAAAGAAATATGACTGCGGAACCTGCTGAGGCCAGGCGGGAGGAAGTTGTATGCGGATCCGGAGTGTAGTAAGATGGTCATTGCGGGGAATTTCTAAAGATCCCCTTACGCGTTCGAACTGTTTCCATGCCATCAGTCCTGGCCTATGCAAAGGTGAACCTGCAAAGAAAATGCAAGAAATGTTTGTGTGCCACAGAGCGGTTGAGCTGCGGTATGTGGCATGTCTTAACTTTTGTCAGAGTGTTTAATTGAGCTCCGGACAAGCCGGGCTATCCTGACGCGCAGTAGTTTGGACTCCTTTGGCTGTGTCCGGGAGCTTGGCTGTCGACTCGAGGTTCGATTGAAAGGTGCCACTCGTTGCTTCTGCTGTTAAAGCGGCGGTAGACTCTTCAGTAGTGAGGGAAAGTTCGGCCCTGCCATTAACCATGATGACGCCACATGGACCAGGCATCTTGAGTTTACGGTAGGCGTAGTGTGGCACCGCGTTGAATCGAGCGAACGCAGTTCGTCCAAGCAGTGCCTGATAGTCACCCCGAAAAGGGACGATGTCGAAGAGTAACTCTTCTTTACGGTAATTCTTTGGTGATCTGAAGACTACCTCCAGAGTGATGGAGCCTATGCAACTGGCCTCCACACCTGGTATAACACCTTTAAAGGTGGTTTTAGTGGCCTTGATCATCGAATGATCGATACCCATCTTGCGCACTGTGTCCTGATACAGCAGGTTTAGACTGCTGCCTCTGTCCATAAGGACTCGTATGAGGTGGAATCCATCAATTATTGGGTCAAGGATGAGTGCGGATGGATTGCTTTGATTGGTATTGGCCGGGCGATCCGTACGACGAAGGTGATCGGTCGTAGGCTATATTGTGGGGCGACTGGCTCCATTAACTTGACATCCCTAATAGTGCACCTCTGTTCTAGCTTGAAAATGTGGGTGGTTCTTATCATGTTCACCGTTTTGACTTGCGGGGGAAATTTCTTTTGCCCTCCTGTGTTCGGTGATCGGGGCTCCTCGTCGTCATTGTCGCTTTGAGACCCCTTCCCCTTGTTTTCGGCACCTAACCTGCTTGCTTGTCTGAAGACCCAGCATTCTCTGTTGGTATGATTGGCTGGTGTTCCCGGGGTGCGATGAATTTGGCATGGACGGTCGAGTATGCGTTCCAGACTGGACGGGCCCAAAATGTTATTTTTGAATGGCTTTTTCCGCTGACCGGACTTAGAGCCACTAAATCCGGCATTGACTGTCGTGTCTTCGGCGCTATCACCGTTTTTGTGACGCTTGGGTTTGCTGCGTCGTGGTTTGTCGTGGCTATCTATGGCTTTTGATGTGCCAGGGTTGCTTGTTGTGTTGCTGCTAAAAGCCAACCAGCTATCCTCGCCTGCACAAAGGTGGGTCATGAGTGTCATGAGGGCTGCCATGGACTTTGGCTTTTCTTTGGCCGAGATGTCGGGTGAGCCACTCATCACGGATGTTATGCTTGAAGGCCGCTTGGGCTTCGACATCCGGATAGTCAACAATTTGGTTCTTTTTGGTTAGGAACCAGGTCCAAAATTCCCTGGCTGACTCTTTGGGCTGTTGGGTTATGTGACTTAGATCATCAGCATCCGGTGGTCGCACATAAGTGCCTTGGAAGTTGTCCAGGAATGCGTCTGCCAGGTTCTCCCAACTCACGATGGAATTTGCCGGCAAGCTATTCAGCCAATGCCGAGCTGGTCCCTTAAGTTTTAGTGGGAGGTACTTGATGGCGTGTAGATCATCTCCGCGGGCCATGTGAATGTGCAGGAAGAAATCTTCTATCCATACCGCGGGGTCTGTAGTACCATCATATGATTCAATGTTTACGGGTTTAAACCCTTCTGGGAATTCATGGTCCATTACTTCATCAGTGAAGCATAGGGGGTGTGCGGTGCCCTTATGCCGGGCTACATCACGACGCAATTCAAATGGGCCTGTTCTGTTCTATTCGGCCCGGCCGGATTTGTTTTTAGTATATCCGGTGTGACGATCATCGTCACACATTGGGGCACGCCCCCGTGATCCGTAGATCGATCTTGGTTGTCTTGCTTTTTTCAATTTGTCTTGCAGGTCATGCCTGGAGCCCCGGGCCTTCGTGTTTTTGCTTGTTTGGCATCGGGGTGCGGGATGGACTTCGGGCTGGAACGCCGCTTCGTCTCGGCCCCAAGGTGGACGGTCAGCCGCATTGTGTGCTGGTAGTGTAGGCTTTGATGCCTCCTCCTCTAGTTGAGGTAGCAACCTGCACTTTGGATAACTTTTGGTAGGGCGTTCAAGTCCGTATTCCTCGGCTTCCAGGACCTCAGTCCATCTATCAGTTAGCAGATCTTGATCAGCTTGAAGCTGCTGCTATTTTTTCTTCAGGCTTTTTGTAGTGGCTATAAGCCGGCGCTTGAAGCGCTCCTGCTCAACGGAATCCTCAGGCACGATGAATTCTTCGTCGCCGAGGCTCGCTTCGTCTTCGGAGAGGGGCATGTAATTGTCATCCTCTGATTCTCCATCCATTGCCTGTTCCTTAGGGCTAGCTTGCCCGTCCTCCCGTTCGGCCTGCTCGTAGCCTGGCTGCGCGGGATTGTTTTCGTCTTCGGCACCATCCGGATTGCTATTTGTGCCGGTTTCGCTATTTTTGCTCTGGCGGGGCATAGAGCGGCGCCTATGACGCCGGTGCTTAGATTGCTTCTCAAGGGGAATATCCTCCATTGCCTCATCGCCATCGCTTTCTTTGGGCGTGTCCACCATATATATATATATATATATATATATAGGGAAAATCCATCCTACCACCCGGTGGTAGTTACCCCACATGTCTCATATACTAGCATGTGGTAATATATATACTATTTTATTATTTTAAATATGTTTGTATATTATATATAAGATATTTCAAAACAAGTTACATGAAAAAATTGCATATGATCCCATAGTTTTTGTTATATTTGTGAAATACGTACATATTTGTACGTAAAAAAAGCATACTCAAAAAATGGTACATACTACCTAAAAATTTATATATGTACTACCTAATCATTGTTATATACTACATACTACACGTACATACTCTCGGTTTGACAAATACTATATACAACATACAAAACGCAAGTGGTGGTAACTACCACTGCTTGTAGGAAACATTTGTCCTATATATATATATATATATATATATATATATATATCATATGATGAGGTGGCTGTCCAGCGCCATGTGGGCGGTGTTTCCTGTTCTTCTTCTGCATCGTCGTCCATATCGTCGATGTCTTCGGAGTTGAAGTCAAGCACGTCGGTTAAGTCATCGACAGTGGCTATTAAGTGGGTGGTGGGTGGGAACGAATTTATTTGTCGTTCGCTTCACACTCCAGCCGGACATAGTTCAGCCAAGAGTCTCCTCACAAAGAGAGATACCTCAATGAATTTAGCACGTCGCCCAAAGGCAAGTGCTGAAAGATATCCGCGGAGGTAAATTCCATGATCGGTGCCCAATCAGATTTGATAGGCATGGACGTACGCGGTTCGGAGCCTGTGGCCGGAGACGAGTCCGAGGGTCCGATGACACAGATTTCTTTGGATGTGAAGTCTGTGTTCGGCTCTAGCGCCGATGAGTGTGCGGCTTCCGTGGCGGGGTCCATCCACCCATCCTCAGATGGCACGATCTACTCCGGATTGAAGGCCAAGGTAGCCGCAGGCGTGATCTCCCGAACACTCTACGATGGCAGATCTAAGTCGTGCTCATCGTGACTGTCCGGCGCACCTGACATGGGCTTGAATCCGTCGAAGATCAAATCTCTGTGGATGTCGGCAGTATAGTTCAAGCTTCCAAACCTGACCTGATGGCCAGGGGCGTAGCTATCGATCTGCCCCAGATGGCCAAGCGAGTTGGCCCGTAGTGCGAAGCCACTGAATACGAAGATCTGTCCGGGGAGGGAAACCTCACTCTGGACTGCGTTGTTGAAGATGATTGAAGGAGCCATCAAGCCTTATCGCGACGACACAGTGGAACTCTCAATGAAAGCACCAATGTCGGTGTCAAAACCGGCGGATCTCGGGTAGGGTGTCTCGAATTGTGCGTCTAAGGCTAATGGTAACAGGAGGTGGGGGGCATGATGTTTACCCAGGTTCGGGCCCTCTCGATGGAGCTAATACCCTACTTCATGCTTGATTGATCTTGATGATATGAGTATTACAAGAGTTGATCTACCACGAGATCGTAGAGGCTCTAGAAGCTAGCCTATGATTATGATTGTTGTTGTCCTATGGACTAAACCCTCCGGTTTATATAGACACCGGAGGAGGCTAGGGTTACACAGAGTCGGTTATAGAGAAGGAGATCTACATATCCGAATTACCAAGCTTGCCTTCCATGCAAAGGAGAGTACCATCCGGACATGGGATGAAGTCTTCAATCTTGTATCTTCATAGTCCAACAGTCCAGCCAAAGTATATAGTCCGGTTGTCCGAGGACCCCCTAATCCTGGACTCCCTCAGCCGCTTCCACTACGGGTTCCCTGACTAACTCCGATATGATCTCATCACCGGCCGAGACGCCCCCGAGTGTTCCTGGAATTTCTTCGAGTCGGACCATCCTCCCACTGGCCTCCTGACTGAGAAGCTCTTTCTCAAGGAAAACCCCGTTCCGAGCAACAAACACTTTGCTCTCTTCCCGGTTGTAGAAGCTATATCCCAAGATTTCCCTTGGATATCCCATGAATATGCGCTTATCCGACTTTGGTGTAAGCTTGTCTGACATAAGTTGCTTGACAAATGCTTCACAACCCCAAATCTTTAGAAAAGACAAACAGGGCCTCTTCCCGGTCCACATCTCATGCGGTGTCTTGTCTACGGATTTTTATGGTACCCTGTTAAGTGTGAAAGATGCAGTTTCTAGAGCGCATCCCCAGAATGATAAGGGTAATTCCGATTTGCTCATCATAGACCGGACCATGTCCAACAAGGTCCTATTCCCCTGTTCTGACACGTCGTTTCTCTGTGGCGTACCCGGATGTGTGAGCTGAGGTACTATACCTCGGCTTTCCGGATGATCATCAAACTCCTGGCTCATGTACTCACCTCCACGATCTGATCGTAGAAGTTTATAGTCTTGCCGAGATGATTCTCAACCTCGTTCTGAAACTCTTTGAAATTTTCAAAAGTTTCCGACATGTGCCTCATCAAATAAATATATCCATATCTACTCAAGTCATCAGTAAAAGTCACGAAGTACCACACACATCACTATGTATAAGTTCCAACAGCTCGGATGCCCTCTCGCAACTCTTTGCAAAAGGAGACTTAGTCATCTTGCCGGGCAAGCATGATTCACATGTCTCGAACGACTCAAAGTCAGACGAAGTTAGGAGCCCATCTTCATGGAGCTTCTTCATGCATTTCAGACTAACGTGTCGAAGCCGGCATTGCCAGAAGTATGTCGAATTTATCTCATTAGGCTTATGCCTTTTGACATTCATGTTATAGACCGGTTCCTGTTCTAGATTCAATATAAAAATCCCATCAACAATGGGTGCATAGCCGTGGAACATACCATTCAAATAAAATGAACAACCATTGTCCTTTAAATTGAATTCATAACCCTGACTCATCAGGCATGAGGCAGAAATAATGTTTCGACTAAGTGCAGGAATGTAATAATAATTATTCAATTCCAAAATAAATCCAGAAGGAAGCTGGAGCTGCATCGTGCCGACCTCCAACGCATCAACTCTTGCTTTGTTGCCGACCCTGATGTCAATCTCCCTTTGCCACACGCCTAGTTCTTACCAGCCCCTGCATCGAGTTGCAAATATGAACAACCGATCCGGTATCAAATATCCAAGAGCTACTAGGTATTTCAGCAAGGTGAATGTCTATAAAATATGCAACAAGTGTACCTTTGCCTAAAGCAACATTTCCAGCCTTCTTGCCATGCTCTGCAAGCCACTTGCTACGGTTCCTCTTCTAGTGACCGGTCTCCTTGCAGTCGTAGCAAACGGTCTTTGATTCCGATCCAGACTTCGGCGCAGCGCCGGAGGTTACCGTCTCCGTGCCCATTGCCTTAGCCTTTTTCTTGGACCAACTCTTCTTGAACTTAGCCGATTACTGCACCATCAACACTTGATGCGTGCCTTTATTAATATCCTGCACTGCCACTTTGAGCATCCCATGCAATTCAGTGAGCCTCTTATCCATGTGATGCATATGATAGTTCGAGATGAACGTCCCATAGCTCGGCGGAAGAGAACCCAGAACTGCATCAGTAGCCAGCTCATCCAAGAGCGGGAAGCCCAACCGATCCAAGGCTTGCACATATCCAATCATCTTGATCACATGCGGGCTTAGTGCATCACCTTCCTTTAGCTTACAATCCATCAAGGATCACCAGACGTTGAACCTTTCGGTCCTAGCCTGCACCTGAACATGCTCTTGATACTCTCGATCATATCGGAAGCCCCAACATCTTTGAAATGTTGTTGCAAATTGGGCTCCATACAAGCCAGCATGAGGCAGCTGATCTCTTGGTTTCATCAATGAGTTTTTGGTAGGCATTCTTGGTTGTGGCATTAGCATTATCGGCGGGTTCCTTTGGAAGTGGATCCTCTAGAACATGTTCCTTTTTATCATGCTTGAGAATAATTCTCAAATTTCTATACCAAGTGGTAAAGATTGTTCCATTCAGTTTATCCTTTTCCAGAATTGATTTCAATGAAAAGTTGGGTTGAGCAGGTGGTGCCATTGATATACAACAGAAAAATATGCAATCAATAAGCAATGCGTTTATGTAGAGTAATTCAAGCATAAACAGAAATACTTCCACTGAAGTCAGCATCCCTCCGCAAACTCTCAGTGATTTAGGACCCGACTAGCGCATGCGACTCGTGGGCTTTAGCATCACTGCTAGCCAACATACCTATCCGGTAAGCAACTCCTTGCTAATCGTATCTCTATGTGACTCCTGTCGGTCGGGAAGGTATCTTATACCCCGGCTCCCAACCTTCTTTGCCACAAGGCCCGACACCGTTTTGATAGCCTTGTCAATTTAACCTGATGCAGTGCATGTCCGTGTCCGACACGAAACCTTCAGTTCAAGGACACCTAGTAGCACCCCAATTTTATGAGCCCACTACTAGACGTACTTGATGTGCGAAGGTGCAACATCGGGGATGGCAATTCGCTTGATATTCATGAGGGATCTTTCTACCATTCTAATATGCATAGAAACAAAGAAGCATAACAATCACAAATAAACACATATTGTGAAATAGTATGGCTCCTTCATTTATGTTCTTCCATGTCGGCTCCGACTCCGATGACCATCTAGCAACTCCATCTTGTTTGTCACGCCGGGACACCAAACCACATACCTGATCTCTATTATCGAACTACTACAACTAGTAATGAATTTTACATAGAGTCACAAGTAGACACGCGGGTCGTTATACATTATAATGCCAGCACTTTGGCTCCTGCCGGCTGACAAACATGACGCGCATGGCATGTATAAATTACACACATGCATCACATACACATGAGCCATACTATTCACATCAAACCTAGAAAACAAAGTTACGCATAGAATCGCAATCTACCGGTTTGAGTGATCGTGTACGAAATACAAGGCGCTATGCACATGTTTTTGGAAATCAAAGATCACATATGAACTCTGATCATGCCGAATTTTTTGATCTAACTGATCTTATCGATCATTGAGAGTCTGATTTGGATTTACGTTTCACTGTTAACCCCGATGGCGGATACCGACCGGTAGGGGTAGGTTGTGTCACGACCCCATTGACTCCGATCATCAGAAAACATAGCCACGTCGATCCCCATGTGCAGTTGATCTCATTAACCATGCACATTGCCGATCTCATCAATGACAACAGATCTCATCTGCCGCCTCCACATATCTAATATGCATACGCTCTGAATCCCAATCCTATAGCAGAGGCTCTGATACCACTTTTGGGTTCTACGATAGGGTGCTTTAACTACAAATCAAAATTTCCTACGCGCAAAACAAACAAGAACATGCTACGGGAATGGATCAAAGATCGTTACCACTAGATGCGCAGTGCCGTGCAGCAGAAGAAGAGTTGGGGCAGCGCGTCCGCGTGGTTCGTCTCCTTCTTGTCTGATCTCCCTCGAACAGCCGGTCGTCAGATCCCTCGTACAGGTTCGCCAGAGCGGCGCAAGTGCACCGCCTCTAACGGTATCCGCGCGTGCAGAAGGAACATCGTGTGGCGGACTGCTATGTCTGATCACACAACCGGCGGCGAGTGGAGGTATCTATTCGCAACACATGCTAACCCTAGTGATAGCACCAAAGTGATCAACTCAATAAGTGTGTCGCACCTCCACTATTTATAGGCATCCGTGCGGGCTCAACACTTGGGCCTTGCATGGATTGTAAAGCCCAAAGTCTACTTGGTTGCATTCCAAGTCCATCTCGGATCACATCCAACCAGTGTCCTCTGAACCGACCTCGTAGGTTCCTTCCCTTAAGCGCGCAACCCCTTAGGTTCAAGTCAGCTTGGTCACAGTCGAGATCACCTCCGACCTGCACGGTTGGTCGCGGCCTCTAGCAAGGCGTGCCGACCACCAAGCAAACTATGATGCTGGTTAGGCGAACTTGTACAACGTGTCACACTTTTGTTCCCTTTGCCTCACGATATATGTTGTCGGGCTCAAGGCGAGACTGTCATCCTTGTGCTAGCCCGACCTCTTTCTGGTTCCAGTGATACCGGCCACAAACTAGATTATCTCATAATGCTTGTCGCATGGCCATGCTTATCCTGGCTGGATCACACGAGGGGCCCAAAGTATATCTCTCCTGAACGAGGGGAGGCAAATCCCATCTTGGTCGACCATGTCTCGCAGCATGGGACTGGACAAACCCGAAACCTACCTTCATAACTACCCAGTCACGGACTAGCCTTTCGTCGTCCCAAAGCAAGTCTGTCACCATCCGGAGTACATGCGTCAGCTCAGGTCTTAGGACATAGAATGTATGTTGTACTAGAGACTTACATATGGCATATTGTTGTGTCTCATAGTTGGGTCTGTCCAATTCCGACCTTATCTCGACTCGGATTCGACTATGTCGATCCGACCAAATCCTTCCGAGTCCATATTATCCGGTTAGCATCCAATGCTCCATGGCTAGTGAGACCAATCCATCCACCATGTCATATGCTAGTCTAGTCCGATGTGTGCCCACACGTCACTTGCGACTAGGGACAATTTAGGATGTATCATACAACACAAGATCTCACAGACAAGTTATGTATTTGCCAACAAGTATCATTGATTACATCCAAGGACTATCTTTATTCATAAACACATAGGAAATATCATCATACATGACTGCCTCTTGGGCATATCTCCAACATTTGGTACTATTGTGAACTCATTCTTTATTTATATTGGTGTAATATCTATTGTATTCCAACTTCTCCATGGTTCATACCCCCTGATACTATCGATAGATTCATTAAAATGAGCAAACAACACATAGAAAAAGAATATGTCAAAAACAGAATAGTCTGTAGCAATCTGGAAACTTCGAATACTTCTATAACTCCAAAAATTCTGAAAAATAGGAAAACCATGCAATTTTTATATAAATCTTGTGTAGAAAATTCAGATCAAAATCTTACTTCTGTGATTTTCAAAAATTATTTTACCAGGCGTAGAAGTTTCTGTTTTTCAGCAAGGTCAAATCAAATATCACCGTAAGCCATCCCAAAGGTCTTACTTGGCTCAAACACTAATTAAAACACCAAAACGCAATTACAACAGATGTAGTGATGTGTATTCATTATAAAAACAGAACCAAAAACCAAAAACATAAAAATAAAATTGGGTTGCCTCCCAACAAGCGCTATTGTTTAACGCCTTTAGCTAGGCATAAAACATAGATCTAGGTATTGTCATATTTGGTATGCAATTCCTCAGTTGTACACCTATAACCCTTAGGAGAATCTTTGAATTTATCAATAATCACACTCCTAGGCAAAAAATCAAGAAATTCACTCATGGCAATTGGTTCCTTAATAGTATCTTCTATATCTAAATAGGGGCACCCCACTAGATGATTTTACGGTCTTCTCATGAAGCCACATCAGTCCAATTGTTTTAGTCTTCGATTCAGCAAAGTTGAGGAGTTTGCAGCCACCTAATAAAAGGTTGAAGATACTGCTGAGTGAAGATACCGTTTCGCTGCCTTCTAGTCTTACCGCTCGCTTCCTTGCCTTTTTTTAGGCACCGTAGCGCTTGCTGCTCTCCGACTCGATTTTTTTTGCTTGGGTTTCACATGTACACTTCACCAAAAGTGGACACTAAAATGCCCAATAGGCAGGGTCCATTCTTCCAGCTTTCCCTTCCATTTTTGCGACTAACCCCACGCATTTATCATCTCCCTAATTAGCAGATAGTAATTCCCTGGCGTTGGCATTCGACCACTCGACTCGAACCAGCGCGAGTGCTAATTAACTCGGTCGATTGATTTCCCATAAATTGCCCCATCTCTATACCGCTATCGTTACTTCTTCTCCGCCGAATAAATTGAGTAGTAATAGATGGGATTGTTCTTCCCACAAGAAGTATTCTAGGACCAATTGGCTCTGTATGGGAGACGATGCCTCTACGCCCAGCCATCGCCTGCGGCGTCGCCCTCATATCCTAGTCGGCCGTCTTTGGCAAATCCCCGCTCTAGAGGGCTTCACTGGAGGTACGTACCAGTTGTGCATGGTGACATTGGGGTAGCACATGTTCAGGGACCGGAGGAGGCCGTTATTAACACTAGTGTCCCCGCCGGCGCACATGTGACGTCCAGATCGTGCAAATGAGGCGGGGATGATGCGCATAGGGGTGATTTTTCTCTCCTCCTCCTGCATATATCCTCCATGGCGTGCACCAGCTACGCGTTCCTCTCTAATTGAGATCGAGTGGATCAGCACCGCCTAATAACACGGTAATCGCCATCATTTCCCGTGATTGAAAGTCTTTCCGCCTACATCTTTGTCTGGTCGATGTTCTTTGTCTGCAGTTCATCTCTCCTTCTCTTCTATGAATCTACAGATGCCTTGAGATCATCTCTACCCGGCGGCTATGACTCCGTATCCGACCTAGCCAGCCCTCGTGATCGCCAGAACTGACGGCAAGGAGCTGCGATGATCCCCTACCATTCTTCTTCAAATTTTGTGTACTGTTGTAAAATCATCATCATATACAATTTGAGAAGGTGAGAGATTCCGTAATTGTTTTTTCTAAAGAACATGTGTTCAGAATATTCGTCGTGGGATTTTGTACATTGAGAAAAAATGCATGGTTTAAACCATGTTTATCTTTTTTTGCGAGTTAAACCATGTTCATCTTAATAGCAGGTTATCCAAAGTATTGTGGGGTTTAAACCATGTTGACATATTGCAGGTTATCCAAAATACATGGTTGTACAATACTTAGCATTTGTTTGAGAGAATATCCATATTGATCTCTTCTCGATTCAATAAGAAAAGAAAAGAAAAATAGATTGGCATTCAACAGTCCAGGGATGTCAATTTATGTGATGTAAGATTGTTTATTCTAAGTTCTTTATGTTATTGATTCTCAAATAACCAGGCCAGGTAATCCCAGGTTCTGATGTTATTTTCGAATTAACATTAATGTTTCAGTTGATGTGAGTAAAATTATTCACTTTGGAGATATTTGGGAGAAGTGTGCAAACAACATGTTTATCATGATTGCACAATTGTCCAAAAACTATAGCATCAAGTTTAATTTCTATATCTGGCAAAAAGTAGTACATTATAGTAGCATATACCTTTAATAAAAATTACACTAAGGAAACTAATAACTTCTGATTGACCCTGTTGCCATCTTACCACATGTAGAAGTACACATATTTCTCTCATCAGAATTTATGCAATTGAATAACAAAGAATTTATGCAATTGAATAATAGAGTGTCGTCTTCTTTGTTAGATATTGTCGTCTAAGCATGCTATTTTGGGGTTTTCTCACGATGGCATATTTATGGTTTCCTCATGGTGTTTGAGCGTGACTTTGCTCCATATCTAAGTACATATATTTTTAGTCATTCCACATTTTTGTTGTTTGGGGAGTTGACAAGACGAAGACCTTCTTGACTGTATCGCCATTCACAGTAAATAGAAGGGACCCTAAATCAAATGATCAATTTGAAATAGAATAGGAAATTTGTGTGTACGCTCAATGTAAAAGTTAATAGTATGTACAAGTTCAGAAGCTTTTGCGATGTACTCATTGTTTTATGATTTCTTCTCCTTGCCTCCTCAAACATAAATATATTGTCTCTGTAGGTTGTTTGACATGCTAATGTACCATGACATTGTTCAAACTTTTTGCTATACAACAGTAAGAAAAATTACAACAAGTTCCCGCAGCAACGCGCGGAGTATCACCTAGTTAATAAAGTTAGGGTGAACACTTATCATCTTAAGATCTTCATTTCCTTTATTAGAAGGTTCACCCTTATTCTAAGAAACATAAATAAACTTAGTAGCTTTAGTAGGAGGAAAACTAGAAATAGTTTTAACAGAGGCAAATGAGGATCCCAAGTTGGTAATAATATCTTCTAGCTTCCCAATTCTAGTAGAATCATGACCTATCTTTTCCTTAACTATGGGTTCCTTTTCCTTTAGATTCTTTAAAGTGATTCCCACCTTAGATCCATATTGAGTGATATGATTATGAATCTTTTTGTCCAAGTTTTCAATGAGCTACATGGTAGCAATTTTATTTTCAATAATATCAATCTTTTGTATCACATGTTCTAAAGTTAAAATTGATTCATTAACCATAAGTGGTGGTGAGCCTACCAAATCTATCATAGCATTATAAGCATCAAAGGTGAGACTCCCCAAGATATTTCCCCCAGTAATGGTATCTAGAACATATCTACTCCAAGTAGTAATACCCACATAAAAATTGCGAAGGAGAACGATAGTAGAGTGCTTACGAGTAGATCTATTTTGAGCATTGCCAATTCTATACCAAGCATCTTTTAAGTTTTCTCCCTCCCTTTGCTTAAAATTAAGAACCTCACTCTCGGGAGTACTAGAAATGGTAGAGAGGATAGCCATGAAAGTGAATCGAGCGATCTAGCAAACATGTAACCAAAAAGAAAACGAAAAGGCGAACGAAAGAAGGGCATATAAAAAGGCAAATCTTTTTGTATTTTTCTGAAATCATTTTAGAAGTGGGGGAGAGGAAAACGAGAGGCGGATGGAAAATAATGTAATACAAGACATGAGAGTTTATGGTGGCTACTTGGTAGGCTTGATGTAGATCTCCCCGGCAACGGTGCCAGAAATCCTTCCTGCTACTTCTTGAGCCGGTGTTGGTTTTTCCCTTGAATAGGAAAGGGTGATGCAGCAAAGTAGAGATAAGTATTCCCCTCAGTTAAAAACCAAGGTATCAATCCAGTAGGAGGCACAACCAAGTCTCCAATCCATTCACCTACACACAAACAATCTAACACTTGCACCCAACGTGATAAAGGTGTTGTCAATCCCTTTACGGTCACTTGCAAAGGTGAGATCTGATAGAGATAGATATAAAAGATTACTAAAATGTAAGAGAAAATAAAAGTAAATAAATTGTTGCAAGGTATTTTTGGTTTATAGATCTGAAAATATATGAAGGAAAATAGACCCGGGGGCTTCTCTCTTGAAAGAAAATAATATGGTGGGTGAACAAATTACTGTCGAGCAATTGATAGAAAAGCACAAAGCTATGACAGTATCCAAGGCAGTTCTTATGAATATAGGCATCACGTCCGTGTCAAGTAGACCGACTCTTGCCTGCATCTACTACTATTACTCCACACATCGACCGCTATCCAGCATGCATCTAGAGTATTAAGTTCATAAAGAACGGAGTAACGCCTTAAGTAAGATGACATGATGTAGAGGCATAAACTCAAGCAATACGATGAAAACCCCATCTTTTTACCCTTGATGGCAACAATACAAATACGTGCCTCGCTACCCCTACTTTGTCACTAGCTGAGGACCCCGCGAGATTGAACCCAAAACTAAGCACCTCTCCCATTGCAAGAAAAACCAATCTATTTGGCCAAACCAAACCGATAATTCGAAGAGAAATACAAAGATATGAAATCATGCATATAAGAATTCAGAGAAGATTCAAATTACATTCATACATAATTTCATCATAAATCCAAAATTCATCGGATCTCAACAAACACATTGCAAAAGAAGATTACATTGGATAGATCTCCAAGAATATCGAGGAGAACATTGTATTGAAGATCAAAGAGAGAGAAGAAGCCGTCTAGCTACTAGCTATGGACCCATAGGTCTGTGGTAAACTACGCACGCTTCATCGGAAGGGCAATAGAGTTGATGTAGATGCCGGAAAAGGCCCCAAGATGGGATCTCACGGGAACAGAAGATTACGGTGGCAGAAAAGTATTTTGGTGGATGCTTCAGGTGGTTTTGGAATATTTAAAGATTTATAGAGCTGAGAGGGAGCTTGGTGGACTCCTAGGGGGGCACAAGCTAGGGGCGCCTCCCTAGGGCGCCCTGAGGGCTTGTGGAGCCCTCGGGACTCTTCTGACTTGGCCTCCAAGCTCCATGGATGTCTTCTGGTCCAAGAAAAATCATCGAAAAAGTTTTACTCCGTTTGGACTCCGTTTGATATTCCTTTTCTATAAAACTCAAAACAAGGGAAAACAGAAACTGACACCGGGCTCTAGGTTAATAATTTAGTCCCAAAAATAATATAAAATAGCATATTAAAGCATCTAAAACATCCAAAATAGATAATATAATAGCATGGAGCAATCAAAAATTATATATACCATGGAGACGTATAAAGCATCCCCAAGCTTAATTCATGCTTGTCCACGAGTAGGTAAATGATAAAAACTTAACTTTTGATGTGGAATGCACCTAACATATTTATCCATGCAATCTTCTTTATTGTGGCATTATTATTCAGATCCATAAGATTCAAAACAAAAGTTTAATGTTGACATAAAACAATAATACTTCAAGCATACTAATAAAGTAATCATGTCTTCTCAAAATAACATGGCAAAAGAAAGTTATCCCTACAAAATCATATAGTCTGGCTATGCTCCATGTTCATCACATGAATTATTTTATCATGCACAACCCCGATGACAAGCCAAGCAATTGTTTCATACTTTTGATATTCTAAAACCTTTTAAACTTTCATGGAATACATGAGTGTGAGCCATGGATATAGCACTACTACAGGATGCTGCTAACGCGACACTACGATCAGAGACCCTTCGATGAAATTGTGCGCGATGCAATAATCGCAAACGATGGTGAAAAAACCCGTCAAAAAAGGTGGAGAACGTTTGCGATGATGGATGCATCAAACACGGTTCAGATTTTAGTTGCGTGTGTGATGCACGACATACAGTTTAGTTCAATGAATTGTTTGTGATGAGGAAGAAGAACGGAAACGGGCAGCCAGATGAAGGCGTGTGCAATATACAGCATATAGTTCAATTGGATTAACTGTTTGTGATGAGGCAGAACAACAGAAACGGACAGCTAGATAAAGGTGTGTGCGATTGAGGGAATATGCTTCAGAAGGATTAACTGTTTGCGATTAGGCAACAGAACAAAAGCGGTCAGCCAGATCAAAGGTGTGTGTGATTGATGGCATACACTTCACACGGATGAACTGTTTGTGATTAGCCACAACAAACAGAAACAGTTAGACATGTCAACATGTGTGCTCTAGACGGGCACACATTCTAATTAAAAGAAGCATGCACGATGGTAATAACGAGCGCGCACGGTTCTTGGAACAAGACGTGTGCGGACATTGCCTATTGCGGTGCACCAAACGCCACGTACGCGGCCGACAAAGTGTGCCCATGTTACGCCGTTCGGGAATAATGTTGCACTTAGAAATTATAGAATTGTCAATAAATTTTGAGCCTGCGTCCCGTCACCTTCCAAATTGCAAACCTGTTCACACTGATCAAAACCTAAACGGTTTCCCACTTGGGAGCGTATTAGTACTCGGTTATAAATACTGTACTATGCCAAGATGACTGCACATTCCTTCCTCAACTCCTCATCCACAAAAGCAAACAAATCATTCAACATCATTCTCTTGCATTTGCCATGGCCAGAGTGAGTTCTCATTCGAGAGATTACCACCAGGGAGAGGCGAGCATGGAAGCAGAAGCACGAGACATGTCCCTCTTAGCCCCGAAAGCAGCCAACATGTCCCGCCGCACGGCAGTAGCAGCACAGAGGTCCCGCCGCGCCACTGAAGTAGCATGGAGGTCCTGCTGCACCGTCGATGCAGCAGACTTGTCCGGCCGCGCCGCGGAAGCAGTAGAGATGTCCTGTTGCATGGTGAATGCAGCAGAGATGTCCTCCCGTGCCGCAGCGGCTTGGGAAAATCTCTCGCGGGCAGGCGAGGACTCTTACAGGCGCATGCATGTGATCGTCCATATCTAGATGGATCAGATCTCCGGCAGGATGAAGCTGCAGGACAAGTTGAATGCCTTGTTTGAACAACTCCGGGCCGAGTAGGACCTGCCGAGGGCAAAGATCGCCGGAAGGGCGAACCAGGCGGACGAGACCGCTTCCTTGTTGAAGAGGACGGGCGTCTTCGTCAAGAAACTTATGGACGCGAATGCCATGCTCCGCATCGAGCGTGAAAGGCTGGTGGAGGAATCCACGGTTGCTGCTGAGTAGCATATTAAGGACATGAAACTGATGAAATAGATCATCGCCGCTTGCCGCGAGAACTAGTCTCTGCGACCTGCAGCACATCAACAAAGTAGAGATTAGCGAGCCAGATCGTTGTATGCGTCTTCCTTCTTCTTTTGCCCTTGTGTATTTCAGGCATAACTGCATGTGACTTTTTTAGTTATCTTCCTAGATACGTAAGACAATTATTACCCACTGTCATTGTCCTTATATTCATCATGCTTGCTATAAGTCACAGTCGATGCAATATAGGTCCGTCGGATCTTACATCAAGATCTATGCAAAACTTTCTTTTCAGATTTTCACTTTTCTCTCTTAAATCTCTGTTCAGTGAGACATAGCCACGCCGTGACACAGGGGCTCGGGCGCCATTAAGGGAGACGTTGGAAGGGAGGTGCGCGGCGGATAGAGGTCAAAGGGCTCCCCTCCCGATGAGCACGCGTAGGGGTCTGATCGGACGCCTCCCGTACTCAAATAGCTACCTTGCACGGCACCACCTAGCCAATAAAAAAGGGATGCGTGGCGGCACGTAATTGGTAAGTAGAACGCCCATGGTTTCAATAATAGTTGTGTTTCCGATTTGTAACGTGACAACACTTGTTCCAAAATGACTTTGTTGATTTTTAATGTGTGCACCTTCGCAAATCGGATAGAAAAATTACCACAACATGTTGGTGCCATGTCATGACACCATGCCAAGTTTAATGATTTTCAGGCATGTTCTGGATTTACAGGAATTAAAAAATGAAGTTTCTCAATCTTTCCGGCCGAGCCACGATGCCCAGATGTTTGAATTTCATTCTCATTTCTTGCATGTTACCTAGAAATTCACTCAAGGACAAACATGTGATTTTTCAACCAACTTTGGTGCACTGGAGCATGTGCTTGCAGTTCAAACTTGAATTATGCACATTAAATTCCTAGAAATTCAATTAATGTATAAATAGGCCAAACGAACTTGGAATAATTCCAAAATTTAGCACGATTCTTCTATTTGGTCTAATCTGCATGTGTAAACAAATTAAAACGGGAGAAGGTAGTGTACGTATGTCATTTTGCACACGGAGGTGACATGTTCCGTCTCGGAACCACGAGCCTTCTTGAGAGAATCTCCGGTTTGCAAGAAGCTTATACCAAAGCTTGTCCCAATTCAGCCAAAAAAATTATCACAACATGTTGGTGCCATGTCATGACACCATGCCAAGTTTCATGATTTTCAGGCATGTTTTGGATTTACATCAATTAAAAAACCAAGTTTCTCACGCTTTCCGGCCGAGCCACAACGCCTAGATGTTTGAATTTCATTCCCATTTCTTGCATAGGACCTAGAAATTCACCCAAGGACACACATGTGATTTTTCAACCAACTTTGGTGCATTGGAGCATGTGCTTGTAGTTCAAATTTGTATTATGCACATTAAATGCCCATAAATTCAATTAATGTATAAAAAGGCCAAACGAACCCAGAATAATTCAAAATTTTGGCACGATACTTCTATTTGGTCTAATCTGCCATTGTAAACAAATTAAGGTGGGAGAAGGCAGTGTATGTATGTTGTTTCGCACACGGAGGTGACATGTTCCCTCTCAGAACCACGAGCCTTCTTGAGAGAAGCTCCATTTTGCAAGAAGCTTATACCAAAGTTTGTCCCAAGTCGGCCAAAAAAATTACCGCAACATGTTGGTGCCATGTCATGACACCATGCCAAGTTTCTTGATTTTCATGCGTGTTTTGGATTTACATGAATTAAACAACCAAGGTTCTCAATCTTTCCGGCTGAGCCACAATGCCCAGATGTTTGAATTTCATTCCCATTTCTTGCATGGGACCTAGAAATTCACCCAAGGACACACATGTGATTTTTCAACCAACTTTGGTGCACTGGAGCATGTGCTTGTAGTTCAAATTTGAATTATGCACATAAATTCAATTAAAGTATAAAAAAGGACAAACAAACCGAAAATAATTCCAAAATTTAGCACGATACTTCTATTTGGTCTAATCTGCCTGTGTAAACAAATTAAGGCGGGAGAAGGCAGTGCATGTATGTCGTTTCACACACGGAGGTGACATGTTCAATCTCGGAACCACGAGCCTTCTTCAGAGAAGCTCCGGTTTGCAAGAAGCTTATACCAAAGTTGTCCCAATTCGGCCAAAAAAATTACAGCAACATGTTGGTGCCATGTCATGACACCATGCCAAGTTTCATTATTTTCATGCGTGTTTTGGATTTACATAATTTAAAAAACCAAGTTTCTCAATCTTTCCGGCCGAGCCACGACGCCCAGATGTTTGAATTCCATTCCCATTTCTTGCATGGGACCTAGAAGTTCACCCAAGGACACACATGTAATTTTTCAACCAACTTTGGTGCACTGGAGCATGTGCTTGTAGTTCAAATTTGAATTATAGACATTAATTGCCTGGAAATTCAATTAATGTATAAAAAGTCCAAACAAACCCAGAATAATTCCAAAATTTAGCATGATACTTATATTTGATCTAATTTTCCTGTGTAAAAAATTAAGGATGGAGAAGGCAGTGTACGCATGTCGTTTCACACGCGGAGGTGACACATTCCCTCTCGAAAACACGAGCCTTCTTGAGAGAAGCTCCGGTTTGCAAGAAGCTTATACCAAAGCTTGTCCCAATTTGGCCAAAAAAATTACCGCAACTGTCAGGACCCCGATCCTAAGTCACACCGATCTAGCATGTAACACATCATATCACTTTGCGGCCTCACGCACGGTATTCCCACGGGTGCCACCTTACCTGGCCCGGGACCGTTTGCGCCTTTTGGCTCACGTATATGATAGTGTCGCTAGCATCCATATGACAAAGAATCCGGGCTGACATGGCTAGTCGTAAACCCAAAGTGGCACAAACTTACAGGGACAGGCATCCATGACCCAGCATCGAACGTGTCGGTCATCAGCGAGTGAATCCAGGCTGTAGCACTGGGCTAGCAGGACTCCGGTGAACCGAGCTGTAGCGGGCTAACAGGACTCCGGTATTCATCGCGTGACATTTCCCCGAAAGGACAGACACAGGAACGAAGAAGGACACATGCCGGCCAGCCTAAGTGTTCCGGAGCAGTAGCAAGCTACCATGGCTCAGTGGAAACACTAGGAGACATTTCCCGGTAAGAGAGGCTACTAAGGATAAACAACTAGATAGTCAGATCCCACACATACCAAGCATTTCAATAACATACACACAATATGCTCGATATGTGCAAATACAACATGGCATCACAACATGACTCTACAACTCAAGTAGTTATTCATTAGGCTCAGGGGAGCGAGTTATTACAAACATAGGTCTCATGACCCAACATTCGGAGCATACAAGTCAAAGCACAAGCGGAAGCTATCATGTCTGGGTACAGACATCTATAAACGAAAAAGGCTGGAAAGCCTGACTATCTACCAGATCCTGCCGAGGGCACAAGATCGTAGCTGAGGTAACAAGCTAAACGTCGAAGTCCACGCGGTACTACTAGCGAGACTGAAGTCTCTCTGCAAAACATAAATTAAGCAACGTGAGTACAAATGTACCCAGCAAGACTTACATCAGAGGATGATGGAGTTTGACTGCAGCAAGCCAGCTTTGACTCGGTGGCTAACCTGAACTACGACCGCAAGCAACTCTTTTGAGGTGGCGCACACGAGTCCACATATTCACCATATCAATACACCACTATGGATCCGCTCTCGTCTCCCTACGAGAACGCCATCCATAGCACTCACGCTTATCTTGCGTATTTTAGGGTATCCACTTTCACTTGTCTATGAACTATGCAAGGGGTCCAAGTTTCCATATCCGAGGAATCCGGCTATTCGAATAGATGATGTTAACCCTGCAGGGGTGTACTTCTTCACACACGCTCTCGCCACTTATCGCCCTGTACACGTCATGTACCTCGGCAACCTTCAAGTGGAAGCCGGGCGAGGGAGTCGGCCACGACCTGACTAACCGAACAAGTCTCTAGTCCAGGTTTATCGCCTATTCGGGTTCCATCCGCAAGGAGATCCGGCCGGGGTGTCGCTCACGGCCCCAAACGATGTGAGCAGGGTTCCCAAGTCCACCATCCGGGTGCTACTTGGTACACCGGGCCACTGTGCCTAGTCTGTCCCAAGCCCACCTGTACCGGGTGCCACTTGGTAGACTACTAACACTACCTACAAACACCAGAAACTAGTTGCAACTCATGGACAGAGATCATGTTGATTAATAAGTCGAGAGGGGTCGAGTTACCGGAACCCAATGTGTGGTAGTAACTGGTCATGGATCACAAACACAGAACTCAGTTCCTGAGGACGGCTGCAATGAGACAACCCACCATGTACTCCTACATGGCCTCTCACCGCTACCTTTACCAAATCGTGTTCACACACTTAGCTTACACACAGTAGGACATGTTCACACGCCTCTGATTCATCCCCGATGAATCAGACCTGACTCAACTCTAAGCAGTAGCAGGCATGACAAACAAGCATGAATGAGTAGGCACATCAGGGCTCAAACAACTCCTACTCATGCTAGTGGGTTTCATCTATTTACTGTGGCAATGACAGGTCATGCAAAGGATAAAGGGGTTCAGCTACCGCAGCAAGTAACAGTTGAATCGTTGTTGTCCTAATGCAGTAATAGAGAGCAGGAGCGAGAGAGTAGGATTGTATCGGAATGAACAAGGGGGTTTTGCTTGCCTGGCACTTCTGAAGATAATATAGCTCTTCGTCGGTGTCATCGATCACATCGCCGGTACACGTCTATCGAGAGGGGACAATTACCGGCAAACAAGGAAAACACAATCAATGCAATGCGACAATATGATGCATGCTATGACATGGCAATATGAATGTGTTTTGGGCTAATGCACTTAGCTATGATTTAAATGAAGTTGGTTTGAATACATGATTCAAATTCCAACTCCATATATGGTTATTTAAATGCCCTTTATTTGTTTTGTCCAAAACAGAGGACAAACATTGTTCAAACATGCATGAAAATGGTACAGATGGATTCCTTGAATTTTTCTGATAATTTTTCATATATAAATTATTTCATTTGGAGCTACGGTTGAATTACTATGAATTTTAGAAGTTTTAGGCATTTTCTGAAATTATTAAATCATTTAAGATTTATTTAAATCCAGAAAAGGGGTTTATTGCGTCAGCATGACCTCATAGTGACGTCAGCAGGTCAACGGGCGCCGTCCAGGTCAAACTGACCTGTGGGCCCTGCGTGTCAGTGTCTGGACTAACTAACCTAATTAAAATTAACCCTAACTAACTTGGTTAGCCGGGCGGGGCCCTGACTGTCAGTGAGTCAGTGGATTAATTAAAATTAGTTATTAACTTAACCAAAAGTTAGCAGGGGCCGGGCCCACCTGTCATCGACCCAGGGGAGGTCAAACCCCTGGTCAACAGGGCCTAACCCGCCGGTGGTTCGTCGCCGGTGGCAACAGACGCAGCGGAGGGCTCGGGCTCGCTCCTCCAGCGTCCAAATGGACGGAGGAGAGCGGCTACGGAGAGCTGGAGCTCACCCGCGCCCGTTTCAGCAAGCAGCAGCAGCTAGGGCGGCCGGAGACGATGGCCTCGAGCTCGGCAGCGGCGGCCGGAGCTCGGGCATGCTCGGGTTCGGCGTTACACGGCACGGCGAGATCAGCTGAGGAGCTCTACGGGTTACTGGGTTCATCAGGAGCACTCGGAGGCAACAAGCACAGGTGGAGGAGCTATGGAGCACGAAGCTCATCGGCAATGGCAGACGGCAGCTTCGGGTGCTCGTGGGGCGGCGGCTACAGGGCGCGCGAGAGAGAGAGAGGTGAGGGGAAACGACGGCAAGCTCACAGGGAGGCAGCAGGGTGGCTCAGTGGGCTCGGGGACGCGCCAGACGTCGCGAATCGACGGCGGTGAGCTTCGGTGGCCGGCGACGGAAACGGCGATGGTGGCGGCGTTGCAGCGCGTCCGGAACCTCGTGGCTCGGTGGAGAGGAAGAGGGGGTCGAGGCGGAGCTCGCAGGCACAGCGAGGGGTCGAGGGGGAGATGGTGGCCGCGGCGTTACGGTGGCGCGGCTGCGGCTGCGCTCGGGCTCGAGAGGGAGAGGGAGCAGAAGAGGGGGAAGAGTTCGGGAGAGAGTGAGAGAGCGGTCGGGGCTGCATGGCGTCGTCCGGGGCGTTCCAGGGCGACGAGGAGGAAGCAGGAGGTGGCCAGGGGAAGCAGGAGGTGGCCGAGGCAACGTCGGCGCCCGTCGGCCACGCGCGCTGCCTACTGGCGCGGGGAAGACGACAGGGGGAGGCGCCTGGTGGGCTGGGCCGCTGGAGGAGCTGGGCCAGGTAAGTGGGCGCCAGGTAAGATGCTCTGTTTTATTTTTTCCTTCTGTTTTGTTTTATTAAATTTCGTTTTGCCACTGTTTTGAATTTAAAAATAATTCAAACAATGCCAAAAGCTCCTCTGAATATTTTTATTTTGCTAGATGGACTTTTCCAAAAGCTCATAAAATATTTCAGGGATATTTGAAATTATATTCTAATTATATGAATATAATTCAAATTCAAATAGCTAATGAATTAAATTCAAAGTCCCAAAAAATAAATCCTTAAAATGTTCAATATTTTGGTTGGGACCAGAACCCTTGCCAAAAATTATCAAACATTTAAGAAGAGCATTTTGGAACAATGAATGAGATTTTTAGGGTTTTTTTGCCCTTCTTTTATTTAGGGTTTTGAGGCTTCCAATTTCCCTCAGTTCAAGTTTCAAAATTTAAACATGATGCAAACACCAGGCAGCACCAGAAGCTAGGGATGTGACAACTCACCCCCACTAAACAAGAATCTCGGCCCGAGATTCAAGTGTAGGGTAAGACGATGGGGAACGCAACCTAACACAACCTTCACGATCCAGGTTGCACGCCAAATGAATGTTGATTCAATCACCATCTTTATCTTGATGTCTTGCTCCGAGAACTCCAACCAACATGACAGCAGGAGGAAAATGACAACTCCGGAAGAATCGATCTTCTCGAAGATCAAACAACTCAGGATCAACTCATGGGATGAGACATTGTCACATTTCTCGAGCTGAGACACGAAGCATACATCTGAGGAAATGGAGTGGAACAGATGACGAGGGTTCACTAGGTAGACAACAATTCCACACCTAAGAAGGTGGTAAACAATTGTCAACGTAGCGAGGAGTTGAGTTGCCATGATACCACGACGAAACATCCTGGAGGAGGGTGATTCATAGATTATTACCTTAAGTGGCAAAAAGAATTGCCTTTGATATAGAGATCATTGAGATTCTCTATATCAGCCTAAGGCAAATCACAGCAATCGATTGGCGGGGGTCGGTAGAATAGCATACTCGGACTTGGATGATGTGGATTACCTTGTTGAAGACAACGTAATGGATGATTTTGCTTACCACCGGAAATGGAAGAGACCCATGGTAGAATGGCACAATGGCGGTGCAAGCTGGGAATAGAATGCAAATGCTGGGAATGATTCTGGTAACTGGGGAAGAACCCAACAATAGAGAGTGAATTCACTGTTTGAAAGGTCATAGCATTGCCGAGGAAACTGAGAGGAATCCCAGTTAGAGCCGATGATAACACGTAGTGCTTGTGCGTGCTCTCAAGAACTTGAGCATTTCCATAATCATCAAGGTTTTAGCAACATCCGTGTCAAGGATCCTAGCCACACAACTTACTACCATGATGAATACTGGTGGAAGATGCAGATGCAAAGGAAGATAACACTTTCTCAGATTTCACCCTTGGCGGGGCCAAGGAAATAAAATCTGGATGATCGACCGAGAGACATTTAGCACTCCGCTTCTAATGTTCTCCTTGACGTGCAGTGTAACCCATTCATAGATATGGTTTGATAACTAGAACATCAATTAAAGGTCGGACTTCGGGAGCAATAGAATCCATAAGGAACAGTTACGGAGGTAAATCCTATGAAATCCTTATGGGGAGGTGGCCAACTTCCTCAAACAAGATACTACAATAATAGGTCTTCCGGCTGGGTGTGTTGGCCACGACATCCACTTTACCGGTTATCGAGGGACCAATATTATAGTTCTTGGGAAATGTTCCAACCATCATATCTGCCTGAGATTCAGATCTGGTTGGTGTCAGGATATTCCAGACTCATCGAGTCTAGGAAGAAAAATGAAAGTTTGCAACACAAATCGACGAGATGACGTTGCGAAATTCTCGGGAAATGAACTACGATAGCGAGCTCCAAAACATGAGCTGGTTCTGCTACACACATGTGAACACGCTGTCCTAGACAAGCATGACGACATGGTAGTCTTATAATAAAACACTACTGAGTTCTGGTTGGGAACCATCATCGAGGATATCAAAGTTCTTTCATAAGTCCGGATTAGCTCTTATGAAGATACTCCTTCTCCTTGAACAAATCAGTCAGTGGCTTGGTGTGCTAGGATACACATATGGAATGAAGATGATCAGTCTATCAAACCACAGAATACTTCGCACGTGCATGACTGACTTGGGATGATTCTAGAGGAAGCAAAAATAGACTTTCTCGAATTCACGACGGCAACTTACATCAAATGCACGTGAATCAAAGGAAGTCACTTCTTTCATCCGAGCATATGCTTCATGAGCTAGCATGAAAAAATGCTTTCAAAAGTTTCCAACACTAACTTAATGTTCAGCAAAATTATGGAGAAGACAAGGATGTTGTCGATGGACTCAACAACAATTCATCCAAATTCCCATGAAGATGGAATTCCCTAATTATGTGAACAGGTGATAGTATTGGTCAGACCAAAGATATAATGGTGTATGCTCGAGGGGCAGCCACGAGTGAGACAACATTACGAACATCGTTGGTTCTGATTTGATTTGATGATAGCCCACACTCAAATCAAAGGATTGATAAGACAATAGGTCCAGCAACTGATCACAGGGACCAATCGATGAAGATATCATCTTTCTTCAACACACACTACACAAGAATATCCCTTAACATGAACTAAGTCGGACAAGCTTTTATCTTCCAACTCTCCAAGTTGTTGTTTAGCTTATCCAACTAGCTCAGGGTATCCAACACGGATTCTTGGAGAAGGGGTGGTTTACAGGAATAAACCAACTTGATCACGAACTCAACATAGCGGTCAGGTGACAACCTGGTAATACTTCTGAGAAGATATTCAGAAAATCGCGAACCACCGATATGTTACTAAGCTCGAGAACAACCTTGCTTTTCAGGGCAAGATGATATGATCACAATAGCGAGGGACTGACTCAATCCCAACTCATTGATCGAAAGGTGCACCGGAAATAAGGAATAGGTAGCACGACCAACCTTAGGGCGATGATTCAAAAATCAACATGCTAAGAATGAGGTTATTGTCCATTTAACTACCCAGCAACAGAGTTGCTAGGAGTATAGATTTCACACATCACGATTCACTTGTCGGCATTCCGGTTCAACAACACGGGGACCGAGAAATGAATAATGATGGCGAGGAGTATCACTGCACCAAGAATTCACAAGAGCCGGTGCAATTCTCATGAAAATCCTGATATAAAAGATGGTAATACTCCAAGGTAGAGCAGAACAAAAGCTGGATTAGCAATTTGATCTGCGGAGCACAACTTCTTTGACCCAATCCTGGATATGGAAGAGGTACTGGAGTTTGTTTCTCCTAGTCATTCCAGAATAGAATGGCTTGACGGACCACAAGAGTAATAGGCATCGATAAACGAACGCACGCACACTCTTGACTACCAATTGATAGACGGGGGTTGGAATACAGCTAAAGAGGGACAACTCAAAGGAACATATGATTTTCCAAGTTTTGGATGCATGGACTAGCATGTCGAACGAATTCAACATATTTCTTCCGGATAACCCATGCAGAAAGGTAGAACTGACAGAGTCACAATATAGAATCGAGAACCCATCGAGAGCACTCTGATTGTGATCTTTCGATCAGCGAGGAACATCTGCCATAAACGGTTCATGGTATTTGGAAGAAGGAAATACCACGAACATCAAGGACTAATGCAAGGGTTACTAATAACCTAAAGGAACGAGCAAAACTATCAACATGAAGCAAGTAGGGTGAATCTCGGGTTCAAAACCCAGGAGTAGAATACCTACTACTAAGTGGCATCACGGGATGCTTTCGAGGATAAAGGCCAGAATCATCACACTAGGACACAAATCATGGCTAGACCACTAGATGATCCCCTGAGACACCTAGGGTCATAATAATAACTCCAACATAAATGTCAAGGCAATAGAATACCTCAACTCAACAACTAGTGTGATTGAGCTGGCATAAAGGAACATCGAAACCAGAGGGAAAGGATTTTGCAAATGCATCAGATTAATTAGAAACCTGGTATGACTCGGACAGCGTAACGGCTGTAAATGCTCAGAAGAGACTTGAGACATTCACAAAAGGGTGGCATAACCACTCAGAAGCACAATATCAAGGTCTCGAGATCAATAATTAACATACGGAAGTAATAGGAACTGAGACGAGGCTTAAGTCCAACAATCTTATAAGTCTACTGATTAGTAACACGTGATCCTGATAGAAAGAAGAGAAGGCCTAGTTTCTTAACCCCGTAGGAAAGATAAGATGACTCAGATCAGAAGGCATAAGGTATAAGGAGTAAAAAGAGCCTTACCCCAATCAATTCCCTTATATAACTAAAGAATTTCTAGACTCACTTCGACCAGTTTGGCTTGGTAATCCTACAGGCAGTCAAGCTCTGATACCAACGCTGTCAGGACCCCGATCCTAAGTCACACCGATCTAGCATGTAACACATCATATCATTTTGCGGCCTCACGCACGGTATTCCCATGGGTGCCACCTTACCTGGCCCGGGACCGTTTGCGCCTTTTGGCTCACGTATATGATAGTGTCGCTAGCATCCATATGACAAAGAATCCGGGCTGACATGGCTAGTCGTAAACCCAAAGTGGCACAAACTTACAGGGACAAGCATCCATGACCCAGCATCGAACGTGTCGATGATCAGCGAGTGAATCCAGGCTGTAGCACTGGGCTAGCAGGACTCCGGTGAACCGGGCTGTAGCGGGCTAACAGGACTCCGGTATTCATCGCATGACATTTCCCCGAAAGGACAGACACAGGAACGAAGAAGGACACATGCCAACCAGCCTAAGTGTTCCGGAGCAGTAGCAAGCTACCATGGCTCAGTGGAAACACTAGGAGACATTTCCCGGTAAGAGAGGCTACTAAGGATAAACAACTAGATAGTCAGATCCCACACATACCAAGCATTTCAATAACATACACACAATATGCTCGATATGTGCAAATACAAGATGGCATCACAACATGACTCTACAACTCAAGTAGTTATTCATTAGGCTCCGGGGAGCGAGTTATTACAAACATAGGTCTCATGACCCAACATTCAGAGCATACAAGTCAAAGCACAAACGGAAGCTATCATGTCTGGGTACAGACATCTATAAACGAAAAAGGCTGGAAAGCCTGACTATCTACCAGATCCTGCCGAGGGCACAAGATCGTAGCTGAGGTAACAAGCTAAACGTCGAAGTCCACGCGGTACTACTAGCGAGACTAAAGTCTCTCTGCAAAACATAAATTAAGCAACGTGAGTACAAATGTACCCAGCAAGACTTACATCAGATCTAACTACATATGCATCATTATCAACAAGGGGATGGTGGAGTTTGACTGCAGCAAGCCAGCTTTGACTCGGTGGCTAACCTGAACTACGACCGCAAGCAACTCTTTTGAGGTGGCGCACACGAGTCCACATATTCACCATATCAATACACCACTATGGATCCGCTCTCGTCTCCCTACGAGAACGCCATCCATAGCACTCACGCTTATCTTGCGTATTTTAGGGTATCCACTTTCACTTGTCTATGAACTATGCAAGGGGTCCAAGTTTCCATATTCGAGGAATCCGGCTATTCGAATAGATGATGTTAACCCTGCAGGGGTGTACTTCTTCACACACGCTCTCACCACTTATCGCCCTGTACACGTCATGTACCTCGGCAACCTTCAAGCGGAAGCCGGGCGAGGGAGTCGGCCACGACCTGACTAACCGAACAAGTCTTTAGTCCAGGTTTATCGCCTATTCGGGTTCCATCCGCATGGAGATCCGGCCGGGGTGTCGCTCACGGCCCCAAACGATGTGAGCAGGGTTCCCAAGTCCACCATCCGGGTGCTACTTGGTACACCGGGCCACTGTGCCTAGTCTGTCCCAAGCCCACCTGTACCGGGTGCCACTTGGTAGACTACTAACACTACCTACAAACACCAGAAACTAGTTGCAACTCCTGGACAGAGATCATGTTGATTAATAAGTCGAGAGGGGTCGAGTTACCGGAACCCAATGTGTGGTAGTAACTGGTCATGGATCACAAACACAGAAATCAGTTCCTGAGGACGACTGCAATGAGACAACCCACCATGTACTCCTACATGGCCTCTCACCGCTACCTTTACCAAATTGTGTTCACACACTTAGCTTACACACAGTAGGACATGTTCACACGCCTCTGATTCATCCCCGATGAATCAGACCTTACTCAACTCTAAGCAGTAGCAGGCATGACAAACAAGCATGAATGAGTAGGCACATCAGGGCTCAAACAACTCCTACTCATGCTAGTGGGTTTCATCTATTTACTGTGGCAATGACAGGTCATGCAAAGGATAAAGGGGTTCAGCTACCGCAGCAAGTAACAGTTGAATCGTTGTTGTCCTAATGCAGTAATAGAGAGCAGGAGCGAGAGAGTAGGATTGTATCGGAATGAACAAGGGGGTTTTGCTTGCCTGGCACTTCTGAAGATAATATAGCTCTTCGTCGGTGTCATCAATCACATCGCCGGTACACGTCTATCGAGAGGGGACAATTACCAGCAAATAAGGAAAACACAATCAATGCAATGCGACAATATGATGCATGCTATGACATGGCAATATGAATGTGTTTTGGGCTAATGCACTTAGCTATGATTTAAATGAAGTTGGTTTGAATACATGATTCAAATTCCAACTCCATATATGGTTATTTAAATGCCCTTTATTTGTTTTGTCCAAAACAGAGGACAAACATTTTTCAAACATGCATGAAAATGGTACAGATGGATTCCTTGAATTTTTCTGATAATTTTTCATATATAAATTATTTCATTTGGAGCTACGGTTGAATTACTATGAATTTTAGAAGTTTTAGGCATTTTCTGAAATTATTAAATCATTTAAGATTTATTTAAATCCAGAAAAGGGGTTTATTGCGTCAGCATGACCTCATAGTGACGTCAGCAGGTCAACGGGCGCCGTCCAGGTCAAACTGACCTGTGGGCCCTGCGTGTCAGTGTCTGGACTAACTAACCTAATTAAAATTAACCCTAACTAACTTGGTTAGACGGGCGGGGCCCGCATGTCAGTGAGTCAGTGGCTTAATTAAAATTAGTTATTAACTTAACCAAAAGTTAGCAGGGGCCAAGCCCACCTGTCATCGACCCAGGGGAGGTCAAACCCCTGGTCAACAGGGCCTAACCCGCCGGCGGTTCGTCGCCGGTGGCAACAAACGCGGCGGAGGGCTCGGGCTCGCTCCTCCCGCGTCCAAATGGACGGAGGAGAGCGGCTACGGAGAGCTGGAGCTCACCCGCGCCCGTTTCAGCAAGCAGCAGCAGCTAGGGCGGCCGAAGACGATGGCCTCGAGCTCGGCAGCGGCGGCCGGAGCTCGGGCGTGCTCGGGTTCGGCGTTACACGGCACGGCGAGATCAGCTGAGGAGCTCTACGGGTTACTGGGTTCATCAGGAGCACTCGGAGGCAACGAGCGCAGGTGGAGGAGCTCGGGAGCACGAAGCTCACCGGCAATGGCGGACGGCGGCTTCGGGTGCTCGTGGGGCGGCAGCTACAGGGCGCGCGCGAGAGAGAGAGGTGAGGGGAAACGACGGCAAGCTCACAGGGAGGCAGCAGGGTGGCTCAGTGGGCTCGGGGACGCGCCAGACGTCGCGAATCGACGGCGGTGAGCTTCGGTGGCTGGCGACGGAAACGGTGATGGTGGCGGCGTTGCAGCGCGTCCGGAACCTTGTGGCTCGGTGGAGAGGAAGAGGGGGTCGAGGCGGAGCTCGCAGGCACAACGAGGGGTCGAGGGGGAGACGGTGGCCACGGCGTTACGGTGGCGCGGCTGCGGCTGCGCTCGGGCTCGAGAGGGAGAGGGAGCAGAAGAGGGGGAAGAGTTCGGGAGAGAGTGAGAGAGCGGTCGGGGCTGCGTGGCGTCGTCCGGGGCGTTCCAGGGCGACGAGGAGGAAGCAGGAGGTGGCCAGGGGAAGCAGGAGGTGGCCGAGGCAGCGTCGGCGCCCGTCGGCCACGCGCGCTGCCTACTGGCGCGGGGAAGACGACAGGGGGAGGCGCCTGGTGGGCTGGGCCGCTGGAGGAGCTGGGCCAGGTAAGTGGGCGCCAGGTAAGATGCTCTGTTTTATTTTTTTTCCTTCTGTTTTCTTTTATTAAATTTCGTTTTGCCACTATTTTGAATTTAAAAATAATTCAAACAATGCCAAAAGCTCCTCTGAATATTTTTATTTTGCTAGATGGACTTTTCCAAAAGCTCATAAAATATTTCAGGGATATTTGAAATTATATTCTAATTATATGAATATAATTCAAATTCAAATAGCTAATGAATTAAATTATATGAATATCCTAAAAAATGTTCAATATTTTGGTTGGGACCAGAACCCTTGCCAAAAATTATCAAACATTTAAGAAGAGCATTTTGGAACAATGAATGAGATTTTTAGGGTTTTTTCGCCCTTCTTTTATTTAGGGTTTTGAGGCTTCCAATTTCCCTCAGTTCAAGTTTCAAAATTTAAACATGATGCAAACACCAGGCAGCACCAGAAGCTAGGGATGTGACAGCAACATGTTAGTGTCATGTCATGACACCATGCCAAGTTTCTTGATTTTCAGGCATGTTTTGGATTTACATCAATTAAAAAAAGTTTCTCAATCTTTTCGGCCGAGCCACGACGCCCAGATGTTTTTAATTTCATTCCCATTTCTTGCATGGGAGCTGGAAATTCACCCAAGGAAACACATGTGATTTTTCAACCAACTTTGGTGCATTGGAGCATGTGCTTGTAGTTCAAATTTGAATTATGCATATTAAATGACCAGAAATTCAATTAATGTATAAGAAAGACCAAACGAACCCGGAATAATTCCAAATTTTAACATCACACTCATATAGTTCTATGTTGCCTCTGTAAAAAAAATAAGGGGGGAGGCAGTGTATATCATTTCGAACACAAAGGTGACACGTCCCCCCTCGGGAACCACGAGTCTTCTCAAGAGAAGCTCCGGTTTGCAAGAAGCTTATACCAAAAACTTGTCCAAATGCGGCCAATTTTTTTACCACAAAATGTTGGTGCCATGAAATGACACCATGCCAAGTTTCATGATTTTCAGGCGTGATTTGAATTTCCTGGAATTTACAAACCAAGTTTCTCACCGAGCCACGACGCCCAGATGTTTGAATTTCATTCCCATTTCTTGCATGGGACCTATAAATTCACCCAAAGACACACATGTGTTTTTTCAACAAACTTTGGGGCATTGGAGCATGTGCTTGTAGTTCAAATTTGAATTATGCACATTAAATGCCGAAAAACTCAATTAATCCATAAAAAAGCCAAATGAACCGGGAATAATTCCAAATTTAAACACGACACTCATGTAGTTGCATGTTCACTGTACATAAATGTTCTAGCAATTCAAACACCATCCTTTCCCTCTGTAACTACATTTTGTCTTTCAAAACATAATGAAAAAAATCAGGTATATCACAAACAATTTACTAGAAAGAATCATGTGGGATGCGATATAAAGTATCTTGGTGCACCATCTTGTCTGGCTTACGCAGGAAGCTTCATCGTCTACAATCCACCGCCCCCACCCCTTTAACCACACTTGCACGCCAATTTCTCGCGGCACCGAGCAAAATTTGTTTGCCACCGCGGAAATATCTATCTCCCTGACACCTCCCTCCTACCAAAAGCCACATTTCCATTGTTCCTCCTTGCTTTCCAAGTTCACACCTTCTCTGCTACTTACTGGCAGCTCAGCCTCCTTGTTGGCAACCCTTCTTCTTGCAGTGTTGCCTCCTCGCCAGCTACCCTTCTTCTTGCAGCACCGCCTCCTCGTCGGGGACCCTTCTTCTTGCAGCGCCGCCTCCTAACTGGTGACCCTTCTTCTTGCAGCGTCGCCTCCTCGCCGGCGACCCTTCTTCTTGCTGCACGGCCTCCTCGCCGCCGACCCTTCTTCTTACTGCGCGGCCTCGTCGATATGGTCAGGTAATCCGCACCCCATCCACACCATCCTCCTCCTTTCCCGTCCCACATGCCCCGACCGACGACGCGACACCTTCCACCGAAATCACTGTCCCCCTCCTCCAATTAAGCACCGCCCACAGCAATTTTCCACGCAGTATAACGTGGAGCTCAGTAGCATCTGGCAGTAGAGAAGCAAATCACGGCCGCACGTGCGCACAAGGTCGCTATGGCTGCCATGTGAGCCGGCCGCCAGATGTTGGAGGAGCACCTCATCTTCAAGGCCACCGTCGACACCGCCACTCGATTGTCTACTTTAAAATACAGCTTGTGTTGTTTTCTCGAGGCCACCACCAATGCCTTCTAGTGATTTGTCCTCTATAATGTTAATATGCAATCTGATGTTCAGTTTATAGTTTGGTCCTCTAAAATGTAATGTTCAGTTAATATTTGGTCCTCTGAAATGTAATGTTTAGTTAATAGTTTGGTCCAACAATTGCTACATTTTGTAGTAGTGTTCTCAAGCATTCTTTGTTTTGTTAACTGTCTTATCTTCTAGTACATGTTACTATTCTGCAATGTCGTGCTTAGTTAACTATTTTGGTTCATTTGGTCTGCTGTCCATTTAACTGTTTGGTTCAGTTAGCAATTTGATTTTCATTAGTTGTGGGTACAATTTTGTATTGTTACGCATGCGAAATAAATCGAATTTGGATGTACTCAATACATATTCTACTGATAGGATGACAACTCTTAGTTAACCTGATCAAGATCTTCCTTATGTGTGTTAGAGGGAAACAATGGGAGACACTGCGGTTTAAAATCGAGGTTTGTTCAAGCATGGTCCTTTGGCTAATAGCACATTATCATCCAGTTGCAGGAATCATTCTAATATTCAGGTTTCTTACAATTTGGTCTTGCACATGTAGGTCCTGCTATCAGAGGCTTAGACCCACTATTCAACCCATTTTGCATATGGGGAAATGAGATTTCCATGAATATCAGTCAAGTTAAGAAACTCAGAAAGATTGTTAGGATGAAGAAACTTGTGAAGAATAAGAGCAAGATCTTTGTTTGCACAATGAATAAGACATCAGTCGACTATAGGATGGTACTAACTCTTTTACCTTGTTTTTACCCCTTGCGCCATCAGTCAATTATAGATGGTACTAACTCTTTTACCTTGTTTGCATATCTTTGTTTTCAGAACTTTTCAAAGCAGTTCACCGATGATTACCTCTCAAACCACCTGCATGGTCAAGAGACGAGGAAGGTATTCAGTCAACACCCACGGTACAATATTGAAGTCTTGTTGAAGAGGACGAAGGTTGGGCGGGCAATTATCCATAGCCACTAGCCAAAAGTTGCAAGGACATTCAACATCACTGAAGGCTCAACATTTGCCTTCTGCTTCTGCTGTTTCACAGATGAGATTCATCTGTCTATTTACCGTGTATGATGCTACTTTCCAAAGGTTTTTGATGTTGCATGTGAAACTTGGTGCTGTTGAGTAATGGCGGAACTGAGTATGAATCTATCTGATGTAATTCGATTATGAAATCTTGGTTGCTGTTATATGGATATGAAATATCTGGTGTGTTCTTATAAGAAATATCAATTTGATTAGTACGTGGATTATCAATAATATGCTAATTACCCTACTTATTGGGGTTTTCTATTGCAGATGGTTACTCAGACAGCACCGTGGGCGATGAACTCACACAACACGCATGGTTTCTAGAAAGTAGGCGTGTTCGATCAACTAACGATCACACACGGCTTCCAGCAAACAAATGTTTGCGTTAGGCCACCTTGCACAAACGTTTCCACACAAAAAACTATGTGTGATATACATAGGAGCGGAAATGTTTTTCTGGGATTCGCTGTGTGGGATGTACATACGAATTGAAACAATTGGGTTTCGATGCCCCGCCAGATCGCACACGAACTCATTTTGCCCTAGGCAGTGTGCCAGGAGGGCCTATCCCCGATGGTTTCTGGGTCGTGCGGGAAGGACCCCCCTGTCATCCACACTCACTTGGCAATGGTTCCAAACACCGTCGCAGAAAGGGGTTAAAAACCGTTTGTATAGCACGTCGTTGTACCAGTGTAGCACAATAGATGGAATACAATATGGTGGTTGTGGGGAAGATAAAAAAAGGAGAAATTCTCACAACAGCTAGGCGTATTAACAGGCTATGGAGATGCCCATCAATAGATATCAATGTGAGTGAGTAGGGATTGTCATGCAACGGATGCACTAGAGCTATATGTGTATGAAAGCTCAAAAAGAAACTAAGTGGGTGTGCAGCCAACTCGCTTTCTCATGAAGACCTAGGGCAATTTGAGGAAGCCCATAATTGGAGTATACAATCCAAGTTCTATAATGAAAAATTCCCACTATTATATGAGAGTGATAGCATAGGAGACTTTCTATCATGAAGATCATGGTGCCACTTTGAAGCGCAAATGTGGAGAAAGGATAGTAGCATTGTCCCTTCTCTCTTTTCTCTCATTTTTTTCTCATATTTTGTTTGGGCTTCTTTGGCCTCTTTTATTTTCATAAAGTTAGGAGACTCATCCCAACTTGTGAGGGAATCATAGCTTCCATCATCCTTCCATCACTTGGGACATTTCTCTAATAGTGATGATCATCACACTTTTATTTACTTACAACTCAAGAATTACAACTCCATACTAGAATAAATATATGATGGAATGCTAGAAGTTGCATGGCAATTATCTCGGAACGGCTATGGAAATGCCATAATATGTAGGTATGGTGGCTATTTTGAGGAAGGTATATGGTGGGTTTAATGCACCGGCGAAAGTTGTGCGGTACTAGAGAGGCTAGCAATGGTGGAAGGGTGAGAGTGCGTATAATCCATGGAATCAACATTAGTCATAAAGAACTCACTACTTATTGCAAAATTTTGATAGCCATCAAAACAAAGTACTGCACGCATGCTCCTAGGGGATCGATTGGTAGGAAAAGACCATCGCTCGTCCCCGATCGCCACTCATAAGGAAGACAATCAAAGAATAAATCATGCTCTGACTTCATCACATAATGGTTCACCATACGTGCATGCTACGAGAATCACAAAGTTTAACACAATTATTTCTACCAATCACAATTACTCACTAGCATGACTTTAATATCACCATCCTTATTTCTCAAAACAAGATGCAAGGAATCAAACTTCTCATAGTATCCAATGCTCTTTATATGAAAGTCTTTATTATATCCCTCTTGGATGCCCATAATATTAGGACTAAATTCATAACCTAAGCAAGTTACCATGTTGTTTAAAGAATCTCAAAATAATATAAGTGTAGCATGAGGGTTTAACAATTTCTATTAAAATAAAGCCACTGTCGTGCTCGAAAAAGATATAAGTAAAGCACTAGAGCGAACTGCCTAGCTCAAAAGATATAAGTGAAGCACATAGAGTATTCTAATAAATTACACGATTGATGTGTGTCCCTCTAAAAAGATGTGTACAGCAAGGATGATTGTGGAAAACTAAAAAACAAAGACTCATATCATACAAGACGGTCCAAGAAAAACACATATCATGTGGTGAATAAAAATATAGCCTCAAGTAAATTTACCGATGGATTGAAGACGAAAGAGGGGATGCCATCCGGGGCATCCCCAAGCTTAGATGCTTGGTTGTCTTTGAATATTACCTTGGGGTGCCTTTGGCATCCCCAAGCTTAGGATCTTGCCACTCCTTATCCCGTAATCCATCGAACTTTTACCCAAAACTTGAAAACTTCACAACAGAAAACTCATAAGCTTCGTTAGTATAATAAAATAATCACCACTTAGGTACTGTTGTGAACTCATTAAAAATTATATTGGTGTAATATCTACGGTATTCCAACTTATCCATGGTTCATACTCCCCGATACTACCCATAAACTCATCAAAATAAGCAAACAACACAAAGAAAACAGAATCTGTCAAAAAGAGAACAATCTATAGAAATATGGAAACTTTGTATACTTCTATCTCCAAAAATTCTGAAAAATGAGGAAACTATAGGAAATTTCCGTGATATTTTAAAATTCTGGCAATGAGCGCCAAAATTTCTGTTTTTCAGCAAGATCAAATCAACTATCACCGTAGACCATCCCAAAGGTCTTACTTATCTCAGACACTAACTAAAACACGAAAACACAATTAATACAGAAGTAATAATGTGTATTCTCATAAAAACAGAAAATAAAGATATTGGGTTGTCTCCCTACAAGCGCTTTCTTCAAAGCCTTTTAGCTAGGCATTGATAATTTTAATCATGCTCACATGAAAGATAGCAATTGAAACATGAAGAGAGCATCATTTGGCATGTGAAAAACAAGTTTAAGTCTAACATACTTCCTATGCATAGGCATTTTATAAGCAAACAAATTATCAAGACAAGCAAAAACTAGGATATGCAAGGAAGAAGAAGGAAACAATAGCAATCTCAACATAACGAGAGGTAATTTAGTGACATGAAAATTTCTACAACCATATTTTCCTCTCTCATAATAATTACATGTAGTATCATAATCAAATTCAACAATATACCTATCACATAAAATTTTGTCTACATGATCCACATGCATGCAAAGTTGACACTCTTCCAAAATAGTGGGTTTATCACCCAATAAAGTCATGACCTCTCCAAGCGCACTTTTATCAAAAGTTTCATAAGATTGATCATTCTCCAAAGTGGTAGGATCATTATTACCTAGAGTTGAGACTCTTCCAAACCTACTTTCAATATTATTGCAAACATATTCAGCATGAGGCTTAAATAAATTTTCAAGATCATAAGAAGCATCACCCCAATCATGACCATTGCAATAAGTAGCGGACATAGCAAAACTAGCATCCCCAAGCTTGGGGTTTTGCATATTATTAGCACAATTGACATTGATAGAGTTTATAATAAAATTGTTGTAATCATGCTTTTGATTCAAGGAACTATCAAGTATGGGTGCAATAGCAATAATTTCATGTTTAACATAAGGAACTATATCAAGTTCATCTCCATAGGCATAATTAATATGGGAATCATGACCATAAAAATAGCAAGCATCATGTTCATCAAGGGAGGATATCTCAATCAATTCAACGGAATCATAATATCTATAGATTCATGCATATCATTATTTTCTTCCAAAGCAACAGTCATTCTCTCAATACATTCCTTAACATAGGCATTATGAGCATAGTTTTCATAGCAATATTTAAGTATGTCAAAATTTTCAGATTTGTAGAGAGTAATATCATACTTTTCAATCAAAAAAGCAACTTCATAAGCACCCTTAAAAGCAACAAATTCTTCAGTTTTATCAATGTCATAGTAACTATAAACACCCTTTTCATAAGAAGATAAGATTTCATTTTCATTAAACTCACATAGGTAGGGAAGGTGTTTTTAGGGTTCTTAGAGCAACAAGTAAAATCACAAAGTTCACAAAGATTCCAAGCATAACATAGCAAACAATTTATTTGGTTCCATAATAGTCTCCCTTTTTGAGACAAACAATGACACACACAATGAGCATGCTCATCTAAAGATTTTGCCTGAACTAAACTAGTTGGGGTTTCAGCACGAGCACATATGGATTGAAGATGATCCAAGTAGAAAAATTTAAGTGGATCCCTAAACCTTTGGCTTCCTGATTTTCAAAAACACGCAATTATGCCAAGCGAACAAGCAAACAAACCAAGTAAGACATAAAGGCAAATGAAAAGAAGGCAAATATTTTTTGTGTTTTTCTGAAAACGTTTTAGAAGTGGGGGAGAGGAAAACGAGAGGCAAATGGCAAATAATGTAATGCAAGAGATGAGAGTTTATGATGCGTACTTGGTAGCTAGGCTTGATGTAGAACCTCCCTGGTAATGGCGAAATTCTTCCTGGTACTTCTTGAGATTGCGTTGATTTTTCCCTTGAAGAGGAAAGGGTGATGCAGCAAAGTAGAGATAAGTATTTCCCTCAGTTAAGAACCAAGGTATCAATCCAGTAGGAGGCACAAGCAAGTCTCCAATCTATGCACTTGCAAAAACTAACAAATACTTGCACACAATGCGAAAAAGGGGTTGTCAATCCCTTCACGGTCACGAAAAAGAGTGAGTTCTAAAAGAGAAAGGTACAAAAAGATAAATAAAAGAGCAAACTAAAGTAAATATAAATAAATTACAGGAAGGTATTTTTGGGTTTTTTGGTTTATAGATCTGAAAATATATGATGGAAAATACACCCAGGGGCCATAGGTTTCACTAGAGGCTTCTCTCTTGAAAGAAAACATATGGTGGCTAAACAAATTACTGTCAAGCAATTGATAGAAAAGCGCATAATTATAACGGCATCTAAGGCAATGATCATAAATATAGGCATCACATCTATGACAAGTAGACCGACTCCTGCTTTCATCTACTACTATTACTCCACACATTGACCGCTATCCAGCATGCATCTAGAGTATTAAGTTCATAAGAACGGAGCAACACTTTAAGTAAGATGACATGACGTAGAGGGACAAACTCAAGCAATACGATGAAAACCCCATATTTTTATCCTTGAAGGCAACAATACAACACGTGCCTCGCTACCCCTAATATGTCACTGGGTGAGGACACTGCAAGATTGAACCCAAAACTAAGCCCATTGCAAGAAAAACTAATCTAGTTGGCCAAACCAAACCGATAATTTGAAGATAAATACAAAGATATTTAATCATGCATAAAAGAGTTCAGAGAAGACTCAAATAATATTCATAGATAATCTGATCATAATTCCACAATTCAACGGATCTCGACAAACACACCGCAAAAGAACATTACATCAGATAGAACTCCAAGAACATCAAGGAGAACATGGTATTGAAGATCAAAGAGAGAGAGAAGAAGCTATCAAACTACTAGCTATGGACCAGTAGGTCTGTGGTAAACTACTCACTCTTCATCAGAAGGTCAACAATGTTTATGTAGATGCCCTCCGTGATCGAATCCCCCTCCGACGGAGTGCCGGAAGATGCCCCAAGATGGGATCTCACGGGAAAATAGATGCTTGCGGTGGCGGAAAAGTATTTTGGTGGACGCTTTTGATGTTGGGGGAATATTTGGGAATTTATAGTGCAAAGATTAGGGTTAGGAGACCTCTGAGGGGCCCACAAGCCCTCAGGGCGCCTCCCCCCCCCCCCCCCCGGGGCACTCTTGGCAGGCTTGTGGCCTCGTAGGGAACCTTCTGGCCCCGTCTCCAAGTCCTCTAGATGTCTTCTGGTCCAAGAAAAATCATCACAGAAGTTTTATTCCATTTGGACTTGTTTGGTATTCCTGTTCTATAAAACTCAAAAACAAGGGGAAAAATCAGAAACTAGCACTGGGCTCTAGGTTAACAGGATAGTCCCAAAAATAATATAAAATATCATATTAATGCATATAAAACATCCAAAACAAATAATATAATAGCATGGAACAATAAAAAATTATAGATATGTTGGAGACGTATCAAATACAAGTGACAAAAAGGGACATGCCACGTATGTATCATTGTCATTAAGGATAGAAAGATAGGGTTTATTCATACGTGAGTTTATCTTGTGTACATCATGTCATCTTGCTTAAGGCGTTACTCTGTTCTATATGAAGTTAATACTCTAGATGCATGTTGGATAGCGCTCGATGTGTGGAGTAATAGTTGTAGATATAGAATCGTTTTGGTCTATTTGTATCAGATGTGATGTCTATGTATGATGCCTTGGTTATCTCCATAATTATTTTCTTTTGTATCAATTGTGCAACAGTAATTTGTCTACCTACCGTATGCTATTTTCAATGAGAGAAGCCTCTAGCGAAAAGTATGCTCCTGGGTCTATCTTTTATCATATATTAAAACCAAAAAACACCTTTGTGTATTTTTACTTTATTGATTTTATTTTGTGTTTTTCTTTGATCTATCTATCAAACACCATACGATTTCTTGCTTGTAACCATCAAGGGATTGACAAACCCTTGTTTGTGTTGGGTTGCAATGATTTGTTATTTGTGTGCAGGTGCTGCTAACGAGGAGTTGCTTGGTTCTCCTACCGGATGGATAACCTTGTTTCTTAACCGAGGGAAATACTTATCTCTATTGTACTACATCATCCCCTCCTCTTCGGGGAAATCCCAACGCAGTTCACAAGTAGCAGCTGCCATTATCTTACCAAGATGATATGAATGTGTCTGAGTAGTGTAACATCTTGGTGTTGGCTACATGTGCTCAAATTCTTCCACACTGAATTTTTTGATCAAATACATCCACGTGGTCGAAGCACTCACTCTGCTCAGCATGGGGAAAACATTCTTGACTGCAATTTCTAGCTCTTTACATGCATCTGTGTGGAATGCCTAAGGTGACACTGGCTGTATGCATCTTTTCAACTACATCATGAACCATGTCCATGAAACCTCTGTGTTTGACTGAAACAAGCCAACAACAACAGAGAACATCCAGTTGTGGCCATCTAGAGCTTTGCATGTTTCCCATTGACCATTCCACTTTCCAGTTAAAGAAGAAGAGCCTATGCTCAAATATGGAGGGCACCCTTCTTTGAAGCCATTGATGCAAGGCTTTAAATCAATAAAGAACTTATAGAAAATGAATTTTCCATCCTCTGTTACCTTAGTATCTATCTCAACAACACTACTAGGTGACCTCTTCTCCACCTCTGCTTTGAAGTTATAAAGCATCCTACAGGTATTTTCCTAATCACCATATAATTCCTTCACCGCCCTTTGTTTTGCCTTCCACACTATGGTATATTTTAGCTTAATGTGGTACTAATTTTCAAAGTCTGCTAAAATCTGCCTTGCAGTAGTGCTTGCTTTCATGGCTAAAATAGGAGTAATCTTTTCTGCAACCCAAATGTGTGATGTCATGGTTGGTACTCTCTGTGAATTTGTGATACAAGCATGTTGATGTTGAATTTGATTAACCCTAATGGTACTTCCATCAGGTTGCATCTAGAGATGTGTACCACTTGCAAGGCTTGGCGTTTTCACCAAATCCTCTGCACATCGCATAAAACTTGTTTCTATCAGTCCACTTAGTCTTGGCATTAAACACATGCTTGATCACATAAGTATTGAAACACATCCTAACCTCGTCCATGTTTGGCCACAATATCCCCACTTCCATAATAGGGTTTTCTTTGTCATAGACATTTACCATCTCATCATGATGTGCATCATCAACACCATCCGCGGCATCTTCCATCAACCGTCCATCCACATCTTCGGATGAATATTTGTTACCATCAGCATGCAAGCTAGATTCCCCACTTTCCTCATTATCTCTATCATGTACTGGTATGCCAAAAAAATTGCATCTCAGTGTCGGCCATTGGTGCAGTGAACAAATCTATACGGTCGTCTCATTCTCTTGAATTCCAATAACTAATAGCAACCCTTGCAGCCCCAAGCCCCAAGCCCCCTATTTGTTAATGCCAATTCCATCTCGTTCAGCCAACCTACGCCCCCCACAATCTAGATTCCAAATCATTCGAAAACAAAGGCACCACGGTCAGATCTAACTCGACACGGAGTAGGGTTCCAAATTCATTCACCTCATCCGCCACAGCCGAGAATGATAGCTCTGCCGCCCGCCGCTGAGAAATAAGAGGGAGCAGGGAGGGTTCCGTCCTGAACGAGGGACCCACCTTCCTTAACATAAGCTCATTACATTGACGATCGTTTATTGCCTGGTCATTAATTAGTTATATCTTCCTTAAAACATCACGCAACAACTTTTTTATTACCAAATGTGTCTCTCTCCTTATATTACTCGTTAAAAAACATTGAGCAGGAAGTAGGTTGCCCCACCTGTCAGGATATCACGTCGGACCACTAGTTGGGAGGTAACGGTCAATGGCATTGACTAGACGGCAGTGCTCCGTTTGGCCTTTTGTGAGAAGGTGCTGGAATGACGAAAGGAAAAGTGAGAAAAGTTAGTTGGCTTGGACAAAACTGAGCACAACTAAGGAACCAGGGGCACAAAAATAGAAAACCCCAAAATTGAATAACTAAAACTTAGTAACATTTGAAAATCCTCAAAAATATATTCAAGAATGGTGTTGTTTGAAAGTCCTCATCGCAAGGAGCACAAATATGCAAATGAAAATTAAATTGGACTTTTGGTTGGAAAGATATAATAGATTCAAATTTGAAGAAGAAATGAAAAAATGTGGGAGTTGGGGTGGGTGGAGCATGTATCATGCCAAAAGCTACATGCATGGGTCCTCTTTGAGGTAATTAGTAGGTAAAACACGTGCAAAGGACCAAACAACTCTACAAATCTCAAAGCAATCGGGTGGCTGCATGCGTGCGTGCCCTAAGAATATCATAGTCACCTTAGAGATAGAAAATTGACATCTATTGCATGTTTTTCTCTCAAAAAGGAAAGAAGGATCAATCCCGGCATCTACATTGATTCATGCACATAGTCATATAGTATTGAACGATGTCAACCAAAGTTAAGTACATGTGTCAAACAAATTAGTTTAAATAAAAAAGGAAGAAAAACCTGATGCTACTAACATAGGATATGCCTCACGGCAGTATCTCTGATACCCACCAGAAACCCTATGCATATGACCGAGCAAGGATAAGTACAATGCCCCTAGACAAAAACCTTTAAGAAGGGATCAACAGATGCCCATGTTGATCAATCCAACCATAAATCAAACTAGGGATTTTCATCCCCAAAGCCTAACTTTGAGCCAACACCTTTAATAAGGAAACAACACATGCATGTCAACATTGTATGATCAAGCCCAGGAAGCGGGTCAAGGGTTTCCATCCGGAGTAGTACGCGCAACTTGTTGTCAAAGCTAACAATGTTTATATAGCTGATGATGACTCGTCAGGGGTATCCCCGCGCGAGAAGAGCATTCAACTTTCCCACGTCGTAGGAGAGAAAACCGGAAGCAGGTTGAGGACGACCAACCCATTGCTTGCGATCATTGTCACACCATTACTGGACATTGCTTATTATGCACACAAATTCATTGTAGGAAGATCTGGACCTCGGCAATGGCATTGCATCGCGCCTCTGAGAGGTTGGGACCCATCAGGTGTAGGACCAAACATAGTTGTCGACGCGTTTGAATCCAAGAAACTCCGTTTGATCTGTGTGAGATCCACCCACCATATCAATGTGAAGCCCCCGCTTGCGTAGCTCCATTGACAAACACCGTACATGTGAGCATGTATCATATGGCAGCTACCATTCCCGCTCCACCTAGAACCCATGCTGTTGGGGCCTTTTTCTCTTCCTGCCGAAGGCAAGCCCTGCTTCTACCAACCATGCAAGCTTTCCCCAGTGGCGCATTAGTGGCGGAGAGCAAAAGAAATACATTGAAAGAGGCACTAGCACTATGCAGAAATGCCCAGCAGTGGTGGGCACTAAAAATCCAACATTGGCGGGTGAGGCACTGATACGACTCCGTCGTATCTATAATTTTTGATTGGTACATGCCAATATTCTACAACTTTTACATACTTTTGGCAACTTTTTATACTATTTTTGGGACTAACATGTTGATCCAGTGCCCAGTGCCAATTCCTGTTTGTCGCATGTTTTTTGTTTCGCAGAAAATCCATATCAAACAGAGTCCAAACGGGATAAAAACGGTAGGAGATTTTTTTTGGAATATATCTGATTTTTGGGAAGAAGAATCAATTCAAGATGATGCTCGAGGGGCCCACGAGGCAGGGGCGCGCCCCTGACCCTCGTGGACACCCCATAAGGCGGTTGTTGCCCTTCTTTCGCTGCAAGAAAGCTAATATCCGGAGAAAAATCGTGTTCAAAGTTTTAATCCAATCATAGTTACGGATCTCCGAGAATATAAGAAACGGTGAAAGGGCAGAAGCAGGAACGCAGAAACAGAGAGAGACAGAGAGACAAATCCAATCTCGGAGGGGCTCTCGCCCTTCCCATGCCATGTAAGCCAAGGACCAGAGGGGAAACCCTTCACCCATCTATGGAGAAGGTCAAGGAAGAAGAAGAAGAAGAAGGGGGCTCTCTGCCCCTCTCTCCTGGTGGCACCCGAACGTTGCTGGGGCCATCGTCATCACCGCAATCTACACCAACACCTCCGTCATCTTCACCAACATCCCCATCACCTTCCCCCATCTATCTACAGCGGTCCACTCTCCCGCAACCCGCTGTACCCTCTACTTGAACATGATGCTTCATGCTTCATATTATTATCCAATGATGTGTTGCCATCCTATGATGTCTGAGTAGATTTCTGTTGTCGTATCGGTAATTGGTGAATTGCTATGATTGGTTTAATTTGCTTGTGGTTATGTTGTTGTCCTTTGGTGCCCATCATATGAGCGTGCGTGTGGATCACACCATAGTTGTATGTTGATAGGACTATGTATTGAAGGGCAAGAGTGACAGAAGCTTCAACCTAGCATAGAAATTGATGCATACGAGATTGAAGGGGGGCCAATATATCTTAGTGCTATGGTTGGGTTTTACCTTAATGAACGTTAGTAGTTGTGGATGCTTGCTAATAGTTCCAATCATAAGTGCATAGAATTCCAAGTCAGGGATGACATGCTAGCAGTGGCCTCTCCCACATAAAACTTGCTATCGGTCTAGTAAAGTAGTCAATTGCTTAGGGACAATTCCGCAACTCCTACCACCACTTTTCCACACTCGCTATACTAACTTTATTGCTTCTTTACCTAAGCAGCCCCTAGTTTTTATTTACGTGCTCTTTATATTCTTCCAAACCTATCCAACAACACCTACAAAGTACTTCTAGTTTCGTATTGGTTTTAGGTAAAGCAAACATTAGGCGTGCGTAGAGTTGTATCGGTGGTCGATAGAACTTGAGGGAATATTTGTTCTACCTTTAGCTCCTTGTTGGGTTCGACACTCTTACTTATCAAAATAGGCTACAATTGATCCCATATACTTGTGGGTTATCAAGAGCTTTTTCTGGCGCCGTTGCCGGGGAGTTATACCGTGGGGTGAATATTCTCATGCGTGCTTGTTTGCTTTATCACTAAGTAATTTTTGTTTGCTGTTCTAAGTTGTTCTCTATCTTTAGTTATGGATATGGAACACGAAATACCAAAAAAATTAGGTGTACTTGCTACTCATGGAGATGGGGAACCTCCTAAAACCCTTGATGCTCATTATGTGAAAGATATTACGTACTACTTTGATAATCCTAAGAAAACCCCATTCAACTTTATAATGGGAGTAACGTTGGATCAACGTGAATACTTTAGGGATTATCGCTTGACTCAAAAAGGGAAACTATTATGGGATCAAATTCATATGTTGCATTGGTATGCTCGAGAACTGTGCTTGAGATATGATTATACTTGTTGCTCTAGGATGAAGGATCCACACCATCCCTTTTCATGCGAATTTAATGATAATAAAACCTTATCTTCTTATGCTAATGGTATATATGATTACTATGATGTGGAACAAATAGAAGAATTCGTTGCTTTTATGGGTGCTTATGAAATTGAATCTTTGTTTAAAGTGTGTGAAAATCTTCATGATGCTGCTTACAGACCTGAAAATTTAGCTATCCTTAAATATTTCTATGAGAATTATAAATACAATTATGATATTGATGAATTTATTGAGAAAGTCTTCGCTGTCCAAGAAGAGACTAATATTTTGCAGGAATCTATGGAAGAAGAAAACTGTGAGCTCATTGGATGAAAAAGATGAGGAGGAGAGCGAAGAACAAAAGGAGGAAGAGCGGATTGATCACATGTGTCCACCTTCTAATGAGAGTAACTCTTCAACTCATACATTTTTTTAATTTCCCTTCGTGCTTACCGAAGGATGGTTGCTATGATGATTGTTATGATCCCATTGATGCTCTTGAAATACCCCTTTTTGATGATGCTTGCTATGTTTGTGACCATGATGCCAATATGAATGATGCTTATGGAGATGAACTTGCTATAGTTCCTTATGTTAAACATGAAATTGTTGCTATTGCACCCACACATAATAGTCCTATTATCTTTTTGAATTCTCCAAACTACACTATATCGGAGAAGTTTGCTCTTATTAAGGATTATGTTGATGGGTTGCATTTTACCGTTGCACATGATGATTTTGATAGATATAACATGCATGTGCTTGCTGCTCCAACTTGCAATTATTATGAGAGAGGAACTACATCTCCGCATCTTTATGTTTCCAACATGATAGAATTGCAAGAAGCTGCTTATACTATGCATTGGTCTTTACTTGGTGTGCATGAATTGTTCTTTTATGACATGTCGATGCATAGGAAGAGAGTTAGACTTCGTTGTTGCATGATATATGTTACTTTGTGCTCACTATTAAACCACAAATCATTGTTAATTAAAATTGGTTTTGATATACCTTGGGATCCGGGTGGATCCATTACTTGAGCACTATATGCCTAGCTTAATGGCTTTAAAGAAAGCGCTGCCAGGGAGACAACCCGGAATTTTTAGAGAATCATTTATTCTGGTGTGTGCTTTCATAAAGTTTAAAAACAAAAAAAATAGGGGAACCCAAAACTTTTCAAAAAGGAAAGTGAAAGTGAGAGAGACAAGCATTATTGAAGTGGGGGAGCTCCTTGAACTTTGTTCATGCTCACGGAAACTTTGTGAATCTTGATTACATAAACTTTTCAACAAAAATAATTATCCCCTTGTACAATTCTGTTGTATTATAATAATAATGTGCCAATGTTTGCCTTTAGGATGTTTACAATGCTTGTTGGTTTGTGCGGTGCAGGATAGAAACTTTGGCTGTAATGCGCGATTTTACATTTTTTACTGGAATGTCAAACGGTTCTGAAACTTTTTGCAATGTCTTTCTATACAAATTTTTTATTTTTCATATTTTTCAGAACTTTTTGGGTTACGGAAGTATGGTGGATGTCCGAATCTTTTCAGATTGTCCTGTTTTCACAGATTGCTGTTATAGCTTCATTATTTGCATATGTTTGAATTCTTGTTGAAGCCTCCTTGACTTGAGGCCATACAATTGTGATAGCATAAAGTAGGTAATGTTTGTTTATAATTATACAATAATGTTACAGCAGTACATGATGGGATTTCTTTTCCATATTCACTAACCCCGTCACTAAAAGTTCGGTTAAGTTTTGTGTGGATGAAGTGTTCGAAGATCAAGGAGGTCTCGATGTGAGAAGAAGAAGAAGAGGCAAGAGCTCAAGATTGGGGATGCCCAAGGCACCACAAGTAAATATTCAAGGATACTCAAGCGTCTAAGCTTGGGGATTCCCTGGAAGGCATCCCATCTTTCTTCAACAAGTATCGGTATGTTTTCGGATTCGTTTCGTTCATGCGATATGTGCAAATCTTGGAGCGTCTTTTGCATTTAGTTTTAACTTTTCTTTCATGCACCATGCTGGTATGAGATAGTCCATGATTGATTTATAGAATGCTCATTGCACTTCACTTAAATCTTTTGAATATGGTTTTATAGAATGCTTCATGTGCTTCACTGATATCATTTGAAGTTTGGATTGCCTATTTCTCTTCACATAGAAAACCGCCATTTCTAGAATGCTCTTTTCCTTCACTTATATTTGTTAGAGCGTGGGCATATCTTCTGTAGAAATAATTAAACTCTCTTTCTTCACTTATATCTATTTAGAGAGATGACAGGAATTGGTCATTCACATGGTTAGTCATAAAATCTTACATAAAACTTGTAGATCACTGAATATGATATGTTTGATTCCTTGCAATAGCTTTGTGATATAGAGATGATAATATGTGGGAGGTACTAGTAAATGGTTGTGTTTAGTAAGAATATTGGTGTTAAGGTTTGTAATTCCTGAGGCATGCACGTGTAGTCTCTCATTATGCTAAGAAGTTGGAGCATGATTTATTATTGATTGTCCTCCTTTGTGTGAAGGTCAGGGGCGCGTGATGGTTAACTCCTACCAACCTTCCCCCTAGGAGCATGCGTAGTAGTACTTTGCTTCGAGGGCTAATAAACTTTTGCAATATGTATATGAGTTCTTTATGACTAATGTGAGTCCATGGATTATACACACTCTTACCTTTTCACAATTTGCTAGCCTCTACGGTACCGTGCATAGCCCTTTCTCACCTTGAGAGTTGGCGCAAACTTTGCCGGTGCATCCAAACCCCGTGATACGATACGCTCTATCACACATAAGCCTCCTTATATCTTCCTCAAAACAGCCACCATACCTACCTATCATGGCATTTCTATAGCCATTCGGAAATATATTGCCATGCAACTTCCATCATCATCATATACATGACTTGAGCATTCATTGTCATATTGCTTTGCATGATCGTAAGATAGCTAGCATGATATTTTCATGGATTGTCCGTTTTTTGATTTCATTGCTACACTAGATCATTGCACATCTTGGTACACCGCCGGAGGCATTTATATAGAGTCATACTTTTGTTCTAGTATCGAGTTGTAATATTGAGTTGTAAGTAAATAAAAGTGTGATGATCATCATTATTAGAGCATTGCCCCAGTGAGGAAAGGATGATTGAGACTATGATTCCCCCACAAGTCGGGATGAGACTCCGGACTTAAAAAAAGAGGTCATAGAAGCCCAAATAAAAAAAGAGGCCAAACAAGCCCACCAAAACAAAACAAAAACAAAAACAAAAAAAACAAAAAAAGAGAAAAAGAGAGAAGGGGAAATGTTACTATCCTTTTACCGCACTTGTGCTTCAAAATAGCACCATATTCTTCATACAGAGAGTCTCTTGAGTTATCATATACTAGTGGGAATTTTCATTATAGAACTTGGCTTGTGTATTCCGATGATGGGCTTCCTCAAATGCCTGAGGTCTTCATGAGCAAGCAAGTTGGATGCACACCCACTTAGTTTCAGTTTGAGCTTTCATAGACTTATAGCTCAAGTGCATCCGTTGCATGGCAATCCCTACTCCTTGCATTGACATCAATTGATGGACATCTCCATAGCCCATTGATTAGCCGTGTCGATGTGAGACTTTCTCCCTTTTTGTCTTCTCCACACAACCTCCACCATCATACTCTATTCCACCTGTAGTGCTATATCCATGGCTTGCGCTCATATATTGCGTGAGGCTTGAAGAAGCTGAAGCGCGTTAATAAGTATGAACCAATTGCTCGGCTTGTCATCGGGGTTGTGCATGATAAATACTTTGTGTTAAGAAGACAGAGCATGACAAGATTATATGATTTTGCAGGGATAGTGTTCTTTAGCATTGATATTTTGAAAGACATGATTATTTGTTGGGATGCCTGAGTATTGATGTCTTTATGTCAAATTATAGACTATTGCTTTGAATCACTTATGTCTTAATATTCATGCCATGATTAGATTACATGATCAAGATTATGCTAGGTAGCATTCCACATCAAAAATTATCTTTTTTTATAATGTACGTACTTGAGGACAAGCAGGAATTAAGCTTGGGGATGCTGATACGTCTCCGTCGTATCTATAATTTTTGATTGTTCCATGCCAATATTCTACAACTTTTACATACTTTCAGCAACTTTTTATACTATTTTTGTGACTAAAATATTAATCCAGTGCCTAGTGCCAGTTCCTGTTTGTTGCATCTTTTTTGTTTCGCATAAAATCCATATCAAACAGAGTCCAAACGGGATAAAAATCAATGGAGATTTCTTTTGGAATATATCTGATTTTTGGGAAGAAGAATCAACATGAGACGATGCTCGAGGGGCCCACGAGGCAGTGGGTGCGCCTCGGGTGGGTGGGCGCGCCCTTACCCTCGTGGAGACACCATAAGGCATCTATTGCCCTTCTTTCGCTGCAAGAAAGCTAATATCCAGAGAAAAATCGTGTTCAAAGTTTCAATTCAATCGGAGTTACGGGTCTCCGGGAATGTAAGAAACGGTGAAAGGGCAGAAGCAGGAACGCAGAAACAGAGAGAGACAGAGAGACAGATCCAATCTCGAAGGGGCTCTCGCCCCTCCCATGCCATGGAAGCCAAGGACTAGAAGGGAAACCCTTCCCCCATCTAGTGAGAAGGTCAAGGAAGAAGAAGAAGGGGGCCTCTCTCCCCCTCTCTCCCAGTGGCGCCGGAACGCCGCCGGGGCCATCATCATCACCGCAATCTACACCAACACCTCTGTCATCTTCACCAACATCTCCATCACCTTCCCCCATCTATCTACAGCGGTCCGCTCTCCCGCAACCCGTTGTACCCTCTACTTGAACATGGTGCTTTATGCTTCATATTATTATCCGATGATGTGTTGCCATCCTATGATGTCTGAGTAGATTTCCATTGTCCTATCAGTAATTGGTGAATTGCTATGATTGGTTTAATTTGCTTGTGGTTATGTTGTTGTCCTTTGGTTCCCATCATATGAGAGCGCGCGTGGATCACACCATAGGGTTAGTTGTATGTTGATAGGACTATGTATTGGAGGGAAAGAACAAGAGAAGCTTCAACCTAGCATAGAAATTGATGCATACGGGATTGAAGGGGGACCAATATATCTTAATGCTATGGTTGGGTTTTACCTTAATGAACGTTAGTAGTTGCGGATGCTTGCTAATAGTTCCAATCATAAGTGCATAGAATTCCAAGTCAGGGATGACATGCTAGGAGTGGCCTCTCCCACATAAAACTTGCTATCGGTCTAGTAAAGTAGTCAATTGCTTAGGGACAATTCTGCAACCCCTACAACCACTTCTCCACACTCGCTATACTAACTTTATTGCTTCTTTACCTAAATAGCCCCTAGTTTTTATTTATGTGCTCTTTATATTCTTGCAAACCTATCCAACAACACCTACAAAGTACTTATAGTTTCATACTTGCTTTAGGTAAAGCGAACGTTAGGCGTGCGTAGAGTTGTATCGGTGGTCAATAGAACTTGAGGGAATATTTGTTCTACCTTTAGCTCCTCGTTGGGTTCGACACTCTTACTTATCGAAAGAGGCTACAATTGATCCCCTATACTTGATGGTTATCAGGCACCCACGGTCGCCCTCTACTGACCTCCTGCCACTACTAATAGGTCATCAGTGGCGGGCACATTGCCGACAACTATTACAAGACAATCAGTGGTGGGCATTACCTTGTGCCTTCCACTGTCTTCAAGTATAAGCAATGGTGGTCATCGGTGGGTGATACTTCTCCAAAGTATCTATAATTTTTTATTGTTCCATGCTATTATAGTGTCAATATTTGATGTGTTATATTCATTTACAAGCAACTTTATATCATTTTTTGGAACTAACGTATTAACTTAGTGCTCAGTGCTAGTTGTTGTTTTTTGCATGTTTTTGGCTTTTCATGAAATCAATATCAAACGAAGTCCAAACAGAGAAAAAACATTGAGTAATTTTTTCTGGACCAGAAGAAACCCTAGATGGTTCGAGAGAAGGCCATAAGAGACACGAGGGAGCGACAAGCCCTCGGGGGCGCCACAAGGGGGCGCCCCCAGGCTTGTGGGCCCCTCGTGGCACCTCCAACCCAAATTCCACCTCTATAAGTACTCAAATATTCCCCTGGCATCATGGAGCCGCCCGAAATATTTTTTCCACCGCCGCAAGTTTCTGTTCTCATGAGATCCTATCTGGAGGCCTCCGTCGCATTCTGTCGGAGGGGGAATTGATCACGGAGGGGCTCTACATCAACCTTGCTACCCTTCCGATGATGGATGAGTAGTTTACCACAGACCTACGGGTCCATAGTTACTATGTAGATGCCTTCTTCTCTCTCGATGTTCTTCACTACAATGTTTTCCTTGATGTTCTTGGAGTTCTATCCAATGAAATGACTTTTTGCGTTGTGTTTGTCGGGATCTGATCAATTGTGAGTTTATGGTCAGATTATCATGAATATTGTTTAAGTTTTCTCTAAACTCTTTTATGCATCATTGTTATAGCTTCGTATTTCTTCTCCAATTTATTGGTTTGGTTTGGCTAACTAGAATGATTTATCTTGTCATGGGAAGAGGTTCTCTGTAATGGGTTCAATCTTACGGCGCTCAATCCCAGTGACAGAAGGGAACATGAAATGTATGTATCGTTGCTATTAAGGGTAGAAAGATGGGGTTATTTCATACGTGAGTTTATCTTGTCTACATCATGTCATCTTGCTTAAGGCGTTACTCTGTTCTTTATGAACTTAATACTCTAGATGCATGTCGTATAGCGGTGGATATGTGGAGTAAGTAGTAGATGCAAGCAGGAGTCGATCTACTTGTCTCGGACATGATGCATATATATGATCATTGCCTTGGATATCATCATGATTATTTGCTTTTCTATCAATTGCCTAATAGTAATTTGTCTACCCATCGTATGCTATTTTCTCGAGAGAAGCCTCTAGTAAAAACTATGGCCCCCGGGTCTACTTTTATCATATATTAAAATCCAAAAATAGCTTGCTACAATTTTTCTTTACTTATTTTATTTTATATTTAGTGTGATCTCTCTCTCTCTCTCTCTCTCTCTCTCTCTATATATATATATATATATATATATATATATATATATATCACCATGCAATTTAATCTTGCAATTAACCGCCAAGGGAATGACAACCCCTTGTTCGCGTTGGGTGCAAGGATTTGTTATCTTTTGTGCAGGTGCTGCTTACATTGTGTTGCATGGTTCTCCTACTGGATTGATAACCTTGGTTCTTAACTGAGGGAAATACTTATCTCTACTATACTGCATCATCCTCTCCTCTTCGAGGAAACAACGCAGATCACAAGTAGTAGTGGGTACCCGCCAATAGCCTATTGACGTATGTGTCGCGGCCATTTACTCCAGCCTGCCACTTGTATATAATCCAGGCTACAAATGAAAATATTGTTGTGGTAGGTTAGCTGATTCAAATAGCAAACAATTATTGGTAAATCAGATCTCATCAAAAATAAAACTAATGAGAGTAACTTATAACAAAGAACGAGAAGTACGTTAAAAAAATTACAAACAATACATCAATACTTCATGAATGCCTAGCGGTGGCAGGTGAGACTCCCAGGAGCACCTGCCACTAACTTCGAGTCGCTGCTAAAATGGCATTAGTGGTGGGTGGGCACCCGCCACTGATCATATACATACCTTTGGCGGGCTTCTGCTTGCACCCGCCATTGTTATCTTATGACAGCCAAATATAAGAAAGTGTTGTCGTGGTGGTGTTTTTGGGTGCCGTTGCAACTGTTTTCTATATAGCAACAATATTAGTACCCTAAAGTAATAAATAGTACACTTCAAATATACACCTTAGTTTAACAAGTCTCTAATGTTTAATACTTATACACTACAATAAAATAAGTGCATACAACATATATATGTTCAATAAAGTGCCAGCTAGTACCATACAAGTACCGACATCTGGATCACCACTGAAACTACTATGGTTATTGTGGGACATCGTACGACCGATAGATTTGTGTTGCCGCCCTTGGCCTACTCAAATTCATTCAGAAATAGTAAGAACGCCATCCTAGCTTGCATCCCTAATACTGTGGAAATCTGGATCCAACTTGGACCACTGATTGACATTTTCTCTGCCTCGTTGGCGACTAAGGGTCAAGGGTATGCCATTGTTTTAACAACACTGTCATGGAATTAACACGTCAGATGTCCTCATGAAAGGACTTAGTCGTGGAGCCATCACTACGGGTTAGCTTGAAGGGGTTAAACCGGACAAGGGACACGGGAGTTTATACTAGTTCGGCCCCTTCGATGAAGGTAAAAGCCTACGTCTAGTTGTGATGGGATTGATTGGGTTTCGATGATCAGGTTGACGCCCAGCCGGTCTACAGAGTCGGTCTACAGAGTCCCGAGGCCGAATCATACAAGGGTCCGGCTCGGTCTCTCCTTTCCTAACTTACAACACAAGTTTACATAAGTATAGCGGTTTGCTATCATGGGCCCTAATCCGCCACTGGGCTCTGGGCCTCTAAGCTTCATAGTAAAACGCCATCTTCTGAGTCTTCATGGGCTTCAATACGGTTGAGGGTAAACCGGCCCCTCCTGGGCGGTTTATACTCAATAGTTATATCCCCAACATTAGGCCCCAGAGTGATTTGAACCTGTTCATGTCAATCTTCAGTACTTAGAAAAATCCTGTGAACATCTTCATTTGCTTCCGGTAAACCACCATGACGTCTTGCTTCATAAACTTTGTTAAACCGTCGTGACTTCATCCTCTGGATAGAGCAACGGATCATCATGACGTCATCTCTATAAAAAACGAATAAAAAGATTCCCTTCATTAATGTCATCCCGGAAATCGAGGCGACAGCTGCGCCACTTGCCGCTTTGGACTCCTCGATTTTTGCGCCGGTCTTTATCTACTTTCCCTGTTATAAATAACCCCAAGAGGCACTTTCGTTTTCCCCCTTTCTCCTCATCTTCTTCCTCGCGACCGAAGAGTTCTAGCGTCGCCGCCGAAATCGATCTTCAAGTCTGCACCGACCAAGGCCGCTGCATCACCCTGTTTGTTCCAGAGATCCTGCCGCGCTCCTCCGACGCCGAGTAGCCCTGGTAAGTTCACTCCCTGTAACCCTATATCTTCATTAGGGTTTTCGAGTTCATCCATGTCCACTGCCGTTCCTTAGTTCTTCCGCAACCTTCTCGTTAGTCCGTTTACTGAGGGTGTATATATGCGTCTGCCAGGACTTGACTTGCGGCTAGATTCATTTTGATAGTCCACCGTACCGTAGCTTCTTGCTGCTCGTAACAGACTCTGCCTAGATCTTCCCTGTTCCTCTTAACTCCATTGTAGGGTTCAGAAAATTTTCTTTAGTTATCCACGGTAGATCCAAAATTGTACTGCAATATTGTGAAACCTGTTTTTGTAACACTTAGTAGATTTTGAACCCAGGCCCTTCTGCCTGCGGTCGGTTTAACCTTTGATAACCAATCCGCCATATACCATTAGCCCTCTCTTAAACCGCCAACTGACTTTGAACAGCAACTCTCCAGTTTAACACTGAATAATGCACTTAAACCGTTTAATTGTAAACCGGCTTTTATTTTCCTTTCAGTTTCCTTCCGAGATGACCAAACAATTCTCTGCTTGCAATTGGGTTCCATCCCGGATTACGGAGACACAAATCAATGGATATGTCACCACCGGCGCTTTACCCTCAAAGAGGGTCCTTCACTGGTGAGTTCCGGGCTCTGAATGCCCACCTGTACCTCAAGATGGAGAAGTGATTGTATTTATGCAACACTTAGACCGGGGATTCAGCCCGCCCGGATCAAAAAATTTCCGGGATATCCTCGCAAGCTTCCAGCTCCATCCACAAGATATTGGACCGAACTCCGTGTCCAATATATGCAACTTTCAAGTATTCTCCGAAGTCTACCTTCAAGAAGAGCCATCTGTGGAGTTGTTCCGGGATTTTTTCCACTGGAACCGCCGTACAGAGTTCTCTGATGGTCCCAACACAGAGCTTGGTGGTGTTTCAATTCAGAAGAGGAAAGAAGTTGACTTCCCACATGCAAAACATCATAGCCATCCTAAAGATTGGAACCAAACTTGGTTTTATTGCCGGAATACTGCCCCTGATGGAGAAAATCCTCTGCCGGGTTACCGTCCCCACCGGCTTAGCAACGGTCACCCATTACCTTCACGCTTGTCTACGGCGGAACAGAAAAACTTTGCACCTCAAATCGCCAAGCTCCGGCCTCTCATGGCCAACGGTTTGACTGGCATTGACCTTGTCCGTTGTTGGGTATCTTGGGGCATTTTGCCTTTAAGCCGCCGCCCCGGATTGATGCATGAATATACTGGCAATGTCAAAGACCCTTAACACTATCATGAAGTAGTAATGACGGACCTGGAAGTCACTGAATCTGTGAAGAAGATGCTTGATGAAACAATCTCTGTATGCAGTCAAACCGGGCTGCCACCTTTTTGCGTCTCCAATCCTCCGCCAGCAGTAAAGTCTATCTTAATACTTACTGAATCGCCTCCGCCTTAATTATGTGCTAACATTTCCTTGCCTTAATGACACAGGCCAACAGCTCCTTCTGGAAGCGAAATAAACCGGCCAGAGCTCCTCGTGCAAAGACTAAGGCCACCAAGAAAACTTCCAAGAAGAAAACCGCCGAGTCTTCTGATCCGCCAGAAGATGAGGAATCCGACGCAGAGGTAGAATTTGACTCACTTGGCTCCTTATTCGTACATCTTATTGACAATGATCACTCTTTCTTCCGATTCAGATCTTGTGCCGGTTCAAAGAGTCCGCCGCACAGTTCAGAAAGTAAAATACTCTCACCCCCTTGCTCATTTGGATCCAAAAATTTCTTTGAAGACACAGCAAGCTGCAGAACATCGCACAATCCGGCACAGTGGCCAGCAAATCACCTCGTCCGGTTTACCAGATACACCAACCCAAAAATGTCATCCAGAGGTGACTTGTTCTCCTGAAAAACTTTATCCTTTGAAGGGTTTCTTCCGATGCCCACTCAATCCGTCTGATCCGAATTATCAGGCATCCTCCAACTCGTCTGGTGGTTCATCAACCACTCAGCTGCCTCCCCTCAAGACCGTCACTGGGTAAGTACACTATTCCTCAAATTGTTTCTTCATGCATCGGTTTATCATATTCTAACTTTGGATGTTGTAGCGCCAAGGCCCGATTGAGTAAGAAAGCCAAGACCAGCAGCCATACTGACGATGTTGATCCAGAGAAGACCCCAGAGAATGAGGGTGAAAATCCTGAGATTACCACAGACCATTCTGCTCCAAAAAATCCAGGCGCTGAAGCTAACCTGCCAGAAGCTGAACCAGAGACACGGGTTGATACATCAACTCCTGATGCCACCCCTCCAAGTCCAACTGTTGATCCGCCAAACCCTGTTACCAAACCGCCGAGCCCTGCTGCCAAAGCACCAAGCCCTGTTAAGGAGAATGTCAATCCATCAAGCCCAGCCAAGGATGATGATGTTGTTATTACTGGCACTGCATATACCACCCCTGGCAATCCAATTGATTTGTCTAAACGTTTCGCCAAAGATGAATTTGATTTCATGAACAAGGGGAAGATCAAGACCGATTTATCAGACTATGCTGACTTGTCTGCTCAGGACCTTCATTCATGTTCCTTAAACCGTCTCTTCACCAGCCAGGACTATGAAGCCGGTTTGGTAAATTTGATGAAGGAGCGCTATGAGGTAAACCGTTTGATCCTTTATTCTGCACCTTCATTGCATTGTAGCCCCCAAGGGCCAGTTTGTCTTAGAAAGTCAAACCAGGACTTTGTATATTCCATATTGTACTTTGTTGATTTTCCTTGTGTATGTTTGATCAAACACACATTAGCCCCCAAGTGCCATGATTAAAACTTGTATTAATCCGTGGGACTTCAATAATGAGTAGAAAAAAAAATGATCCACATTAGCCCCCAAGTGCCAAGTGTATAACTAGTTATATGCTTGGGACTTTCAAAAAAGGTATTGACATGCTCTTCTGACTGTTGCAGAGTGAAATAAATCAACAAGTATCTAAAATTGCCGATCTTTAAGAAAATCTGAAACCCAACAAACAGAAACCACTAAGGCCAGGGATGAATTGAAAACCGCCTTAACCACCAGGGAGCAGCTCAAAGTGTGGTTCAAGTCTGAGCGGACCAACTGGGATAACAAAAAGGCTAGATTGCTGAAGCGGGCGGAAGACGCTAAATCGGCTCTTAAACCGGTGATGGAAGAGCTGACTGGATTAAAGCGCCAAGTCAATGCCATGACTTCTGCAATATTTGGTAAGCACTGTTTGCCAAGGCTTTATGAATATTCCGCTTTGAAATTTTGTCGGTTTAACGTGAAATCCTTAAACCGCTGTAGGTAGCCGCATTGCTCATCTAGGCTCTGATATGCAGATGAAGCTCAAGGCCGCCTATACGTTGATTGAACAGCTGTATACCGGTGCCCACGGGTTATCTGCGCAACTTCTTATGACAATGCGGCCCCGACACTGATCAAGGACACTCTGGCTAGGTTATCCATGACGCCAGCGAAGATAGAAGAGGTGAAGCGATCCGCCGCCAGGGCTGGCGCTTTGTTAGCACTCACCCGAGCCAAGGCATGGATAGCTGACCTTGATCCGGTCGATATTGCCAAGGGCTTTCCAAGTGAACAAGAAAATGGGGCGGTGTTTGATAACGACGCCCTCGAACGTGTGACAAGGGAGATGCGTCCTCTGGCGAGTCAGTTGGCAGAAGAAGCAAACTTGACGGTTCACCGGTCCTTCTATGATTCTAACAACAAACGGGTTGAGGTTGTTATTCCGGAAGTGCAAAATCTTATCCCGCCAACCCGTAAGCACACTTACGCCCTTGACGTTGATCCGACTGAACTTATAAGTGAAGAGGCTGTCTTTCAGGCCTTAACCCGGATTGACTGGACCACCGCTGATTTCCAGCCACTGGATGGGGAGGAGGAGATTGAACCGACGCCAGATGACCCATCCACTTCGCGTCAACATGGCGATGAAGCTTGATCCGGCAATCCGGTGGATATTGCAGAAACTGTTCGGTTTAAGACAATTCCATATTTTTGGGCCGTGAAGCGCCTTGTAATAGGGTAGCAAAAATACTTTGATCTGCTGCCATCGTGCAGTGGGAAATACTTTATGTGCTCCATCATGAATAGTTCAATGTTGCCTCATATATCATAGTATGCAATTCCTATGTCTGCATAAAAAGAATTGTCCTGGCGGTTTACCGCCGAACGAGTCATAATGCCCAAGATAAAGTCTGATTCATAATCAAACCTTAAGAAATATGAAATAACTCATACATGTGATTTGATATCACGTTAGTTGGTTTACCAACTTTGATTGTAATAAGGGTGAAGACCCAAATCTGGAATTTTGAATAACTCCATCATGTATTGATGGCGTATAATAAGACATGCCGGGTTATAATGAACCTCAGATGATCAAAACTGGTGACGAGTAGTCAAAGCCAGGCCGGGTTATAAAACTCCGGTTTGATAATAAGGTCTGTCAACTTGTAGTTGAAAACCAAGCCGGTTTAAGGAACACCGGGCTAATAAGATGACTGAAAAGCCATACCAGGTCATAGACACCGGTTTAACATAGAATTTATCAAAAGAAAAATGACAAACGCAAATAAAATTGTGTAGTCGAGGCTTTTCAAGGGCTGCCAGGCCCAAATTCAAGGCTTTTCATGGGTTGCCAGGCCGCTGAGTTAAACCATTTGACAAAGCCTTTTAAGATGGGCCTCCAACTAACCAATCACCGTTTTAACTTTGACAAGTTTAGGGTCTCAATGAGAGTAACTATCAAACGTTCGGAGGGTCATGCCAGGATTACCTGCATAGGAGTGGCTTACTTGATGAAGGTAGGTTAACCCGGGGTTTTAGGTAAATATACCAGACTTCCAAGCCGTGGGTCGATACCCAGCTACAAGGGTCCCTTCAAACTCCTTGGTATTTGACACAAGGAGCCCCCAAGTAACATGATGAGCTGTTCTCATTGGGTGCCTATGTTTGAGTTGTGCATAGCATCCAGACTCTCTTTGGCCCCTCGGGTGTGAAGCTCCCAAGCTGTATTGTGGCATGATAGCCGGTTTAACAGGTAGTACTCCGCTTTATCAGCTGAAGCCCCCAAGTAACTCAAAGGATTTTTGAGAAAAACAGCAGAGGCCCTGCTTATAGCAAGGATGCTAGTTTACTTTATTGATCATAACATATACATGGTCAAAATATGTACATAAGAAAAGCCTATGGCTCAAGTGTAGTAAGGCCGTAGGAGAGCTATGTTCCATGGCCGCCGGGTCTCCTCCTCAGAGTTGCGTGAGTTATCTCGAACGTCAATGAGGTAGTATGATCCGTTGTGTAGATTTTTGCTGACCACAAAGGGCCCTTCCCAAGGTGGGGATAACTTGTGCATGTCGGTCTGATCCTGGATGAGCCGAAGCACCAAGTCACCTTCTTGAAAGGTTCTTGTCCTAACCCGGCGGCTGTGATAACGCCGCAGGTCTTGTTGATAAACTGCTGATCGAGCCAAAGCCATGTCCTGTTTCTCATCTAACAGGTCCAGCGCCTCTTGGCATGCTTGCTCGTTGTCTGCTTCAACATAATTAGCAACCCAGGGCGAGTCATGACGAATATCACTTGGAAGGAACGCCTCTACCCCGTACACCAGGAAGAAAGGTGTGTATCTAGTTGATCGATTGGGGTGGTGTTGATGCTCCATAAGACAGAAGGTAACTCTTCCACCCAACAACCTAGCGTCTGCTTCAAGGGAATCATGAGTCGGGGTTTAATATCCTTCAAAATTTCTTGGTTTGCTCTCTCTGCTTGACCGTTGGTCTGAGGGTGCGCCACAGATCTAAGTCAAGCTGGATGTGCTCTCTTTGACAGAAATCATCCATCTCACCTTTAGAAAGGTTTGTACCATTATCCATAATATTACTGTGTGGAAAGCCAAAGCGGAAGATAATCTTTTTGAGAAATTGAACCGCCGTAGCCGCATCACACTTGCTGACAGGCTCCGCTTCAACCCACTTGGTGAATTTATCGACCGCCACCAACAAGTGGGTCTTCTTATCCTTGGAAGTTTAAAGGGTCCCACCATATCAAGCCCCCAAGTGGCAAAAGTCCAAGTGATGGGAATCATTCGTAGTTCTTGAGCCGGAACATGAGCTCTGCGTGAAAACTTTTGACAAGCATCACATCGCTTTACTAGATCCTCTGCATCAGCATGAGCTGTCAGCCAGTAGAACCCATGTCGAAAAGCTTTTGCAACCAGGGACTTTGAACCGGCATGATGACCGCAATCCCCTTCATGAATTTCCCGTAGGATCTCTTGGCCTTCTTCGGGATAAACACAATGCTAAAATATCCCCGAAACGCTACAGCGGTGTAACTCGCCATTGTGAATAACCATGGACTTGGATCACCGGACTATCTGTCGAGCCAGAACTTCATCATCTGGTAACTCGCCCCAGTTCATATACGCCAGATATGGAACCATCCAATCCGGCACAACATGTAAAGCGGCCACCAATTGAGCCTCCGGATCAGGAACAGCCAGATCCTCTTCTGTAGGCAACTTAACAGACGGGTTATGCAAGATATCTAAAAATGTATTAGGAGGTACCGGTTTGCGCTGAGATCCAAGCCGGCTTAAAGCGTCTGTTGCTTCGTTTTTGCGCCGATCGATATGCTCAACCTGATACCCCTTGAAGTGACCCGCCACAATATCCACCTCACGTCTGTAAGCCGCCATGAGTGGGTCCTTAGAATCCCAAGTACCAGAAACTTGTTGAGCCACTAGATTAGAATCTCCAAAACAACGAACTCGACTTAAGTTCATCTCTTTAGCCACCCGAAGACCATGGAGTAAAGCTTCGTACTCATCTGCATTGTTAGTACAGGGAAATATCAAGCGGAGAACATAGCAAATTTTATCACCTCGAGGGGAAGTAAGGACAACTCCAGCCCCCGAGCCCTCCAATTGCCTGGATCCATCAAAATGAGTAGTCCAGTACGTATTATCCGGTTTGTCCTCTGGTGCTTGCAACTTAGTCCAATCGTTGATAAAATCCACAAGTGCTTGGGATTTGATGGCTGTTCGAGGCACATACTTCAAACCGTGTGGACCAAGCTCAATTGCCCACTTTGCAACCCAGACAGTGGCTTCCCTGTTTTGAATTATGTCACCCAAAGGAGCAGAACTAACCACTGTGATGGGATGGCCTTGAAAGTATTGCTTGAGCTTTCGACTTGCCATAAAGACTCCATACACCAACTTTTGCCAATGTGGATAGCGTTGTTTTGATTCAATCAGGACTTCACTGATGTAATACACGGGTCGTTGAACCGGATACTCAACCACAATTGCCACACTGACCGCTCGGGCATTGGCAGCCACATATAATAGCAAGGGTTCATTATCAATCGGAGCTGCAAGAACCGGCGGTTCAACCAACTACCGCTTTAACTCCTCAAAAGCCGCATTAGCTGCGTCACTCCAGACGAAATCGTCCGTCTTTCTCAACATCTGATACAAAGGAATTGCTTTCTCTCCCAAACGGCTGATAAACCGACTAAGGGCTGCAATCCGACCTGCTAGACGCTGAACATCATTGATACACTTCGGTTTAGCCAGGGATGTAATTGCTTTGATTTTTTCCGGATTAGCCTCAATGCCTCTGTTGGATACCAGAAAGCCCAAGAGCTTGCCTGCCGGAACACCAAAAACACATTTATCTGGATTGAGCATCATTTTGTAAACCCGAAGATTGTCAAACGTCTCCTTGAGGTCATCTATTAGTGTTTCCTTTTTCCTGGATTTGACCACAATGTCATCCACATAGGCATGAACATTACGCCCAATATGTGTATGGAGACAATTTTGCACACAATGCTGATAAGTTGCCTAGGCACTCTTGAGCCCAAAGGGCATAGAAACATAGCAGAAGGCTCCAAAGGGAGTGATGAAGGCTGTCTTTTCCTGGTCCTTAACTGCCATCTTGATCTGATGATAACCTGAATAAGTATCCAGGAAACTCAGGTGCTGACAACCCGCCGTCGCATCAATAATCCGATCAATACGCGGGAGAGCAAAGGGATCGGCCGGACAAGCTTTATTCAAATCGGTGTAGTCCACACACATACGCCAAGTGCTATTTTTCTTGAGAACAAGCACCGGATTAGCCAACCATTCAGGGTGAAATACTTCAACGATAAACCCAGCAGCCAACAGTCGGGCTACCTCTTCAACAATTGCCTTGTGTCTTTCCTCATTAAAGCGACGAAGAAATTGCTTGACCGGTTTAAACTTGGGATCAATATTAAGAGTGTGCTCAGCGAGTTCCCTCGGTACACCTGGCATGTCAGAAGTCTTCCATGCAAAAATGTCCCGGTTCTCACGGATGAACTCGATGAGCGCGCTTTCCTATTTCGGATCCAGATTTGTGCTGATGCTGAACTGCTTGGACGAATCGCCAGGAATGAAGTCAACAAGTTTAGTCTCATCAGCCGGTTTGAAATGTAGGGTTGGGTCATGCTCAGTAGTGGGCTTCTTCAGAGGGGTCATGTCTGCCGGATCAACATTTTCCTTATAAAACTTCAGCTCCTCTGTAGCACAAACTGACTCAACATAGGCCGCATCACCTTCTCCGCAATCCAGAGCGATTTTACGACTTTTGTGAACCATAATGGTCCCCTTATGACCCGGCATCTTGAGCTGCAAGTAAATATAACATGGCCTCGCCATGAACTTTGCATAAGACGGTCGCCCAAACAGTGCGTGGTACGAGCTCTGGATCCTCACCACCTCAAAGGTCAATGTCTCAGACCGGGAATCATGCTCATCACCAAACACAACTTCCAAAGCGATCTTACCAACAGGATATGCCGATTTACCTGGTACCACACCGTGAAAAACAGTGTTGGACGATTTAAGACTCTTGTCTGTCAATCCCATGCGACGGAAGGTCTCATAATACAAAATATTGATACTGCTTCCTCCATCCATGAGTACCTTGGTAAACTTATAACCACCCACCTGATGTGCCACCACCAACGCCAGGTGACCCGGATTGTCAACCCGGGGTGGATGATCCTCCCTACTCCACACAATAGGTTGTTCGGACCACCGCAAATAACGTGGTACTGCCGGTTCAACGGCATTAACTGCCCTCTTGTGAAGCTTCTGATCACGCTTGCACAAACTAGTGGTAAACACATGATACTGCCCACCGTTCAACTGCTTTGGGTGACTCTGGTAACCCGACTGCTGCTGATTTCCTTGATTATTCTGCTGGTTATTGCCACATTGGTTGTTCTGGTTGCCCTGATTATTCTGAAATCCAGAGTTTGAACCGCCGCCACCATGAAAACCTGAACCTGAACCGCCGGATGGCCCCTAATCATATCGGAAAATATCAGAGTTTTTGAACTCCTTCATAATGTGATAATCCTTCCAGAGACATGTTGCAGGGAACTCCTTGGTCCCATGCTTTGGGCAGGGCTGATTCAACAAACGCTCCAGATTCATTCCGCCGCCGCGCTGGGGCGGTTTACCCTTACGATGCTGCATATTAGCATTAGCCACAAAATTTGAATCCGCTTTACGCTTACCGTTGTTCCCATGGCCTCCTTGGTTGTGTTGTTGTCCCTTAGCACCGCCGTTCTTCTTTCCCTTCTCCGGTTTCTCCTCATCAGAATCGGGATCCTTGGTATTATCAGAATCGGCATATTTGACCAGGGCGGCCATAAGGGTGCCCAAGTCATCACAGTGGCGCTTGAGCCGTCCCAACTTCATCTTTAGTGACTTAAACCGGCAATTGCGTTCCAGAGTGATGATTGCCTGACCAGCATTAATCCAGTCTGGAGAATGCAAAACTTCTGAAACCCGGCGCACCCAATGAGTGGTTGACTCGTTCTCCCCTTGAACACAGGCATCTAGATCCACAATAGACATGGGCTGTTTGTAGGTGTCTTTGAAATTGGCTATAAACCGGGCTTTCAACTGGTCCCATGATTCGATGGAGTTAACTGGTATGTTTTTCAAGCAGGTATGGGTTGTCCCTTCCAACATCATTGTGAAATACTTTGCACAAGCCGCTTCATCCACGCCCAGCATCTCCAATGCCATCTCATAACTTTCGACCCATGCCTCAGGTGGTTGATCCGCCGTGTAATTCGGCACCTTACGTGGACCCTTGAAATCCTTAGGCAGTCGCACATTGCATAGAGCCGGAATGAGACAAGGCACTCCCCAGGAGCTAAAGGCTAACCCGGTACCACGGTCTACTGACGTTGCAGGTTGAACCGGGGCGGGTTGATAACGACCCGCATGCTGTGCTGCCAAAGCGGCCTCCCTTCGTGCCCTGCCATTATCCACCACATCTTGAGCATTCACTTCACCACGTGCCAGATTGGGCCTTTGGGGAATATTCCGGTGTCGCGCACTGCTGGACACTTCCGGTTCATCCATGTGCCTGCTGTAACTTTTGCTCGGACGAGGAGTGGAATGGATTCTATCCCGACTGTAGGAATAAGCCTGCTGCTGCACTATGGCGGTTTGAAGAAGATATCTGGCCCGCCGTGTCTCAATTGCTGCCAGTGAATCGCCCTCCATCGGAATAGCTGCCAAGCAAGATGCCGCAATAATCATATTATCCAAAGGACTTGAGAAGTGACCCGGCGGAGTAGGCACGTATTGCAGCGGGTTATCTATTCGTCGAGGTGGTTCCATCGTCCGTGGTTGATCTGGTGCTGCCCTCGGTGCGTCGGTCCGGTTTGTGGCTACCGGATTACTTGGCCCAGCCCCTGGTGTGTTGAAAAGATTCATTCCCTCGTAGACTGATGGCAAACGTGACCGATACTTTCTCCGTATTATGTCGTGTGTTGCATTCTGATCCAATAGGAGTCGGTAGTTCTGCGCCTGTATTTGCTGTGACTGGGCATCCAAAGCGGCCCGTTCTTTAGCCAACCTAGCGTCCTCCGTTGCTAGATCCTACTTGGCCTGTGTTATCTGGTCCTTCAGCTTCGCAATATTCGCATTATGCTGATCCTGCGTCTCCGGGGTAACTGTCATGGTCAACAAGGTAGCCCAGGCGTCCATCAAACCGGAGAGGACTTGAGCCGGTCGGCGCGCCGGGCCTCCTGCCACGGCTGCTGATCCGGTATTCATTGTTGCGTTGGACGAAGACTATAGAATTGGCTGTGTTCCGGCCATGAAAACAGCAACCCGACTTGGCGGTTCAAGGAGGTCCGGAATACTGATACCATCGGAATATCCTTCGAACACACCATGCTGAACTTGGTACAAGGACTCAGTTTCACCAGTGGACGACTCGTGATCGGAATAAATAACTGTCTCACCTTCAGATACTGCTTCAGATCTGATCCCATGGACACATCCTTCATGGCGGGTTTCACCTGGGCAGGGCTTGCACGCTGAGCCGTCTCGACGAGGTCGGTGTAGATGTCCGGCTCAGGGCCCGGTTCACCGATCTTGCCGATGAAGACGTGAATTCCACCAAAGGGGACCCGGTACCTGTACTTGAGTAAGCCGGCCTCGGGGCCCCATCCTTCGTCGTCGATGTAGAGCTTGCTGCGATGACTTTTGGTCATCCGGCCGACCACGTACCCCTTAAGCCCTTCAGAGCAGCCCTTCAAGAACTCGACACCATCGTGCGATAGCCCCACGGTGGGCGCCAACTGTCGTGGAATTAACACGTCAGATGTCCTCATGAAAGGACTTAGTCGTGGAGCCATCGCTACGGGTTAGCTTGAAGGTGTTAAACCGGACAAGGGACACGGGAGTTTATACTAGTTCGGCCCCTTCGATGAAGGTAAAAGCCTACGTCTAGTTGTGATGGGATTGATTGGGTTTCGATGATCAGGGAGCAAATATGCTTTGCCTGAGTCTCGAGTTGTTGTTTGTTGTCCCTGAACCGCCGCCGGGTCGTCCCTTTATATACACAGGTTGACGCCCAGCCGGTCTACAGAGTCCTGATGCCGACTCATACAAGGGTCCGGCTCGGTCTCTCCTTTCCTCACTTACAACACAAGCTTACATAAGTATAGCGGTTTGCTATCATGGGCCCTAATCCGCCACTAGGCTCTGGGCCTCTAAGCTTCATAGTAAAACGCCATCTTCTGAGTCTTCATGGGCTTCAATATGGTTGAGGGTAAATCGGCCCCTCCTGGGCGGTTTATACTCAATAGTTATATCCCCAACAAACACCATGTCAAATTGAACTATGGCCCCCACATCGATTAGTGATGTCCCACAAGTATAGGGGATCACAACAGTTTCGAGAGTAGTATTTCATCCAAATTTATTGATTCGACACATAGGGAGCCAAAGAATATTTATAAGCCTTAGCAGTTGAGTTGTCAATTAAACCATAACTAAGAAGTTATTTCCTCGCATCAAAATATTAGTAGCATAGTAATATGATATTTTTTATAGCAATAGTAATAGTAATAGTGATAGTAGCTGTTTTGTAGCAATTGGAATAATAGTGATAGTACTGGTTTAAGCAAGACAATAATATGAGAAAGCATAGGCATGGAGTAGTGATGGATATTTGGATGACATTCATCATATAACAGTCACAACCTAGAGTGATACACAATATCTCCAATTCATCAATCATATGTAGGCATGTATTCCGTATATATTCATATGTGCTTGCAATAAGAACTTGCATGACATCTTTTGTCCTACCCTCCCATGGCAGAGGGGTCCTAATGAAAATCTAAGGGTAATTAAGGTGCTCATTTTAATAGAGAACCAAAACAAAGCATTAACACATAGTGAATACATGAACTCCTCAAATTACAGTCATCCCCGGAGAATATCCCAATTATTGTCACCTGGTGGTCTATGGATCAGAATAATAACAGGTGCATATAGCTTACATATAGGATCAAGAACTCAAATATATTCAGGAAAACATAATAGGTTTAGATCTTAAATCATGACACTCGGGCCCCAGTGACAAGCATTAAGCATAGCAAAGTCATAGCAACATCAACCTCAGAACATTGTGGATACCAAGGATCAAGCCCTAACAAATCGACTAGATTACATGACGAATCTCATCCATCTCCACCTACCTCTAGTATGCCTACGATGAAATTACTCACACTCTATGGTGAGCATCATGAGGTTGTTGATGAAGAAGGGTTGTTCATGACAACGACGATAATTTGCCCCTGAATGGACACCAGATCAGGCCTATAGATGAAGAACAGGAGGTGGCGGCGACTCTGTATCCTAAAATGTGATGAAACTTTCCCTCTGATTTTTTTCTTGGGAAGACGATACTTATGGACTTGGAGATAGGGCAAACAAAGGCTCATGGGGCCCAGAAGCTCACATGGCGCGCCCTGAGGGATGCCCCTGAGCTTGTGACTCGATAGTGGCCTGATACGTCTCCAACGTATCTATAATTTTTGCTTGTTCTATGTTGTTATATTATCATTCTTGGACGTTTTATATTCATTTTATAACAACTTTATATCATTTTTGGGACTAACCTATTGACATAGTGCCAAGTGCGAGTTGTTGTTTTTTTCTTGTTTTTTACTTCACAGAATATCTATATCAAACGGAGTCCAAACACAGCGAAACTTTTTGGAGATTTTTTTGGACCATAAGACAACTTGGGAGCAAAGGAAGTGTACGAGGGAAGGCTCGTGGGGACCACGATACACCAAGGCGTGACAGAGAGCCCAAGCGCGTGATACGTCTCCAATGTATCAATAATTTTTGATTGTTCCATGTTGTTATACTATCATTATTGGATGTTTTACAATCATTTTATAGCAACTTTATATCATTTTTGGGACTAACCTATTGACATAGTGCCAAGTGCCAGTTGTTGTTTTCTGCTTGCTTTTTACATCGTAGGAAATCAATATCAAACGGAGTCCAAATGCAGCGAAACTTTTTGTGGATTTTTTCTGGACCAGAAGACACCTATTGGGCCAAGAAAGTACCTAAGGGAAGCTCCTAGGGGAGCACAACCCACCAGGGCACGCCTAGGGGCCCAGGCGTGCCCAGGTGGGTTGTGGCCACCTCGGCCGCCTCCTGCACTGCCTCTTTGCTCTATAAATACCCTAATATTCCAGAAACCCTAGGGGATCCGACGAAAATCAATTCCAGCCGCTGCAAGTTCTAGAACCACCAGATCCAATCTAGACACCATCACAGAGGGGTTCATCATCCTCATTGGTGCCTCTCCGATGATGCGTGAGTAGTTCATTGTAGACCTTCGGGTCCGTAATTAGTAGCTAGATGGCTTCCTCTCTCTCTTTTGATTCTCAATACAATGGTCTCTTGGTTATCTATTTGATGTAACTATTTTTGCGGTGTGTTTGTTGGGATCCAATGAACTTTGAGTTTATGATCAGATCTATGCTTTTATCCATGAAAGTTATTTGAGTCTTTTGATCTCTTATATGCATGATTACTTATAGCCTCGTATTTCTTCTTCGAATCTTTAGTCTAATTAGGCCGACTAGATTGATTTTTCTTGCCATGGGAGGAGGTGCTTTGTGATGGGTTCGATCTTACGGTGCTTGATCCCAGTGATAGAAGGGGAACCGATATGTATGTATCATTGTTATTAAGGATAACAAGATGGGGTCTGTTTCTACATAAATAGATCTTTTCTACATCATGTCATCGTTCTTATTGCATTACTCCCTCCATGAACTTAACACACTAGATGCATGCTGGATAGCGGTTGATGTGTGGAGTAATAGTAGTAGATGCAGGCATGAGTCAGTCTACTAATCTTGGATGTGATGCCTACATAATGATCATTGCCTGGATATCGTCATGATTATATGAAGTTCTATCAATTGCCCAGCAGTAATTTGTTTACCCACTGTATGCTATTTTTCTCGAGAGAAGCCACTAGTGAAATTTACGGCCCCCGGGTCTCTTCTTAATCATATTTGCCTTCGAGATCTATTTTTATTTGCTTTTATTTTCAGATCTATTAATCCAAAAAACAAAAATACCTCGCTGAATTTTATTTGCTTTTATTTGCATATGTCAATTTATTACAACTTTCTCGTATCAACTTGACAATTCGTGGCACCGTTATCTGAAAGGGATTGACAAACCCTTTAACACGTCGGATTGCAAGTATTTGTTCTTTGTGTGTAGGTACCGTTTATGTAGTGTTGCATGGTTCTCCTACTGGTTCGATAACCTTGGTCTCATCACTGAGGTAAATACCTACTGTTGTTGTGTTGCATCATCCCTTCCTCTTTGAGGAAATACCGACGTAGTTCAAGCCGTATCAAAAGGAATTTCTGGCGCCGTTGCTGAGGAGACATCATCAACATCTACCAGGTTCCTAATCACAAATCTCATCTCCTTGCAATTTACATTATTTGCCATTTGCCTCTCGTTTTCCTCTCCCCCACTTCAAAATTTTTGTCGTTTTATTCGCCCTTTTTTCGTTCTTCATTTTCTCGTCAGATCTGTTTTTGAGTGCAATCTTGTTGCGTAGTCACGATGACTGTTATATTGCTATATTGTTTAATATTAGTATGATCCTACATGTAATTATTATGAGGGAGGAAAATATGGTCGTAGAAATCTTCATGTTACTAAATTACCTCTCGTTATGTTGAGATTTTCAATGTTTTATTTCACTCCTATGCATACGCTAGATATTTATTTTCTTGATAATTTGTTTGCCTATGAAATTCCTATGCATATGAAGTACGTTAGACTTAAATTTCTTTGTCACATGTTTTATGATGCTCTCTTTGTGTTTCAAGTATTATCTTTGATGTGAGCATCAACGAAATCTCAAGCATATCTTGATGGCTATAAAGAAAGATCTTGTTGGGAGGCAACCCAATGAATAAACTTTATTTTTGTCTTTTTCTTTCTCTTCTTGAGTGTTTGCATAATTATGCTACTGTTATGATTGTGTTTTTATGTTTTATTTAAGTTTTGTGCCAAGTAAAGCCTTTGGGATTATGTTTGGTGATATTGATTTGATCTTGTTGGAAAATAGAAGGTTTTGCGTCTAGTAAAACAATTTTTAAAAATCACATAAGTGAAGAAATTTTATGAATTTTTTACACAACATTGATATACAAATTGACTAAATATTACTAATTTTTCATAATTGTTTGAGTTACAGAAGTATGGTCAAAGTCCAGATTACTACAGACTCTTCTTTTTTTGACAGATTCTATTTTTGTTGCATTGTGTGCTTATGTTGATGATTCTATGGATTGTATCAGGGGGTATAAGCCATGGTAAAGTTTGAATAGAGTATATATAATGCAATAATAAAATATGAATGGGTTTGCAACAGTACTTAGAGTGGTGATTTGCTTTCTTATACTAACGGATCTCACGAAGGTTTTGTTAAGTTTTGTGTGATTGAAGTTTTCAAGTTTTTGGTGAGATCACGATGGATGAAGGAATAAGGAGTGAAAAGAGCCTAAGCTTGGGGATGCCCATGGCACCCCAAGTTAATATTCAAGGAGTTCCAAGCAACTAAGCTTGGGATGCCCCTGAAGGCATCCCATCTTTCTTCTAACGACCGTCGGTAATTTTACTTGCAGCCATATTTTTATTCATCACATATAATGAGTTTTGCTTGAAGCATCTTGTATTATATGAGTCTTTGATTGTTTTTCTTTTTAGTTTGAAACATCTATGTTTGCTGGACACACCTATTCGAGAGAGCCAAAATTATGCTATGATTTGTTAGAATTGCTCTATGTGCTTCATTTAATTTTTTTTTTGAGCTATGGAATTGCTCTAGTGCTTCACTTATATCTTTTTGAGCATGGTGGTGTCTTAATTTTTGAAGAAATACTCTCATGCTTCACTTAGATTTCTATAGTTAGTAATTTTTTGAAGAAATTCTCTCATGCTTCGCTTATATTATTTTGAGAGAACAAAAAAATTATGCTCATGTTCTTCACTTAAACTTGTTTGAGCCTAACAAAAGCAATTGCAGTATATGAAATTAGTCACAAAGTGATAGATATTCAAGAGGGATATAATAAAAACTTTCATGAAGATCATTGGACAAATTAAACTTGATTCCCTATGCAAGTATGAAAGACATAGTTATGCAATGAAATTACATCCTACTTGTGGTGCATTATTCGGTGTTAGTTATGCTCAATGCTCGTTTATGAGAATTTTTGCTTCTTGGTTGTTTGGTTCTAAATCTATTTGCTAGCCTCCATTTGTACTAAGTGGGAATACTACTTGTGCATTCAAAATCCTTAAACCCAGTTTTGCCGTATGAGTCCACCATACCAACATATATGCGGTATTTCCATGTCATTCCAAGTAAATTTGTACATGCCATCTCCAATTTTCAAAATGAATTTCCTTTTTGTGTGCTCGTAACGCTCATGAAGCGGCAGGGGGTGGCCAATATTTTCCATACTAGAAGTGTTATTCTCAAGACGAGTGTTTATTCACTTGTCATTGCACGAGAGTATGGCGGTAATAGGGATGCCCAGTCCCGAAATGAAAAGGAAAATTACTTTATGTTTTGAAATAATAAATTCCTTGGAAAGTGTTGGTATGGACGGTACCCGTGGATACGGCTAGCCGTGAAGTGTGAAAGTATGGTGGAAAAGGAATCAACATTATTTTATGTTTGGGAACCGCCTATGATGTATCTAGCATGGGAAGTATTGGGAATTACTTGGTCGTATTCGTTGACCGGAAAACTATGCCTCCCGAAATATTTTTATCTCTTAATTTAAGCTTTGAGCTCTAGAACCTCTACAAATCTCTGCTTCCCTCTGCGAAGGGCCTATCTATTTACTTTTATGCAATTTTTATTTTTAGTTGAGTCTCCATCTTCTCTTATAAAGCACCAACTGGGGAACACTATGGTCATACTTGTGCATTGGATGTAGCTAATATTCGAGTGTGTTTCATGAATGGATCAATGATTGAGCATGATGGGCTAGGGATAACTTTCTTTAGTGTTGATATTTTGAAAGACATGGTTGCTTGTTGATATGCTTGAGTATTGAAGTCTTCATGTCAAATATAGACTATTCCTTTGAACCATCAAAAAGTCCAAATGTCCGTGCTACTGAAGAAAAGAATATGTGATGAACATGTTAGGCAGCATTCCACATCAAAAATTCTATTTTTATCATTTACCTACTCGAGGACGAGTAGGAATTAATCATGGGCATGCTGATACATCTCCAATGTATCTATAATTTTTGCTTGTTCCATGTTGTTATATTATCATTCTTGGATGTTTTATATTCATTTTATAGCAACTTTATATCATTTTTTGGGACTAACCTATTAACATAGTCCCAAGTGCTAGTTGTTGTTATTTGCTTGTTTTTTTACTTCGCAGAATATCCATATCAAACGGAGTCCAAATGCAGCGGAATTTTTTGGAGATTTTTTTTATATCAGAAGACAACTTGGGAGCCAAGTAAGTGTACGAGGGGAGGCCCGTGGGGACCACGATACACCAGGGCGCGCCTGAGAGCCCAGGCGCGCCCTGGTGGATCATCGGGCCCATGAGCTTCATTGCACCGGCTCTCGGCTTTATAAATATCCAAATATTCTAGAAACCCTAGGGGAGTCGACGAAACACAATTTCAGCTGCCGCAAGTTCCAGAACCACGAGATCCAATCTAGAGCCCTATTTCAGCACTTTGCCAGAGGGGAACACGATCCGGAGGGGTTCATCATCCTCACTGGTGCTCTTCTGATGATGCGTGAGTAGTTCACCATAGACCTACGGGTCCGTAGGCAGTAGTTAGATGGCTTCTTCTCTCTTTTTGATTCTCAATACAATGTTCTCCTCGACGTTCTTGGAGATCTATTTGATGTAATGACTTTTTGTGGTGTGTTTGTTGGGATCCGATGAATTGTGAGTTTATGATCAGATCTAACCATGAATATTATTCGAGTATTCTCTGATCTCTTATATGCATGATTGTTGTAGCCTCGTATTTCTTCTTTGAATCTTTGGTTTAGTTAGGCCAACTAGATTGATTTTTCTTGCCATGGGAAGAGGTGCTTTGTGGTGGGTTCGATCGTGCGGTGTCCTCATCCAGTGACCGAAGGGGTAGTGAGGCACGCATGTATCATGCTATTAAGGATAAAAAGATGGGGTCTATGCCTACATGAATAGATCTTGTCTACATCATGTCATCGTTCTTATTGCATTACTCCATTTTTCCATGAACTTAATACACTAGATGCATGCTGAATAGCGGTCGATGTATGGAGTAATAGTAGTAGATGCAGGCAGGACTCGGTCTGCTAATATTGGGCTTGATGCATATATACATGATCATTGCCTTGGATATCGTCATAACTATTTGCTCTTCTATCAATTTCCTAACAGTAATTTGTTTACCCACCGTATGCTATTTTCTCAAGAGAAGCCACTAGTAAAATCTACGGCTCCCGGGTCTATCTTTTATCATATTGTTTTTAGATCTGTATTTTAAAAAACCCAAAAAGACCTTGCTGCACTTTGTATTTACTTATTTTGTTCTGTGTTTTTGCAAGATTTATTTATCCAATCTACCACAATTTAATCTATCTTTTTACCGTAGAGGGATTGACAACCTCTCTTACGTGTCGGTTGCAAGTATTTGTTCTTTGTGTGCAGGTACCGTTTAGATAGTGCTGCTTAGTTCTCCTACTGGATTGATAACCTTGGTTTCATAACTAAGGGAAATACTTACCGTAGATGTGTTGCATCATCTCTTCCTCTTTGGGAAAACCCGATGCAGTGCTAAGCCACGTCATGGCCTGTCTAGTAGTTCTTTGCGTCATTACTTTTTATATATTATTAATAATTCTTTGTAAAATTTAGTGCAATTTCTAGAACTTTTATTTCTACACGACAAACAACACCAAAGTAGTTCTGCTGAAAACAACATCAGTCTTTCATTCAAATCATGCAAATTATAGTCCAAAACAAGAGCAACAATGTTTGGAAAAGTCGATACGTTGGAGTCCTTTGTTGCCTACAACATATATTGTCCAATTTGAAGCAGACTTTTTTCCTTCCATTGCCTTTGTAGTTCTTATCGACCATATACCCTTCGGTAAGACTCCAGTCGAAGATGCATTCGTCCAGAAGGTCCTTCGGGAGAGAGCAACCCTTTTCCGGCCTCTTAATGGAAACCATCAAATAATAATTGCACCTTTGTGGTCTTAGCACTAGGAGAACCCAATGGTGCATGCGTAAACACATGAAACATACCGCGAATATGACAAAGTTTAGAAGTTTGGGACGTGAAAACATATATCATGAAAAAAGGTATGAAAGCATAATCCAGAGAAGGACGTACTTGGGTCGGTAGGGCATGAGGAAACCAAGAACAATATGCATGAAGCACTCTAAGATAATTCAGATATGATTCTTCTCTGCTTGCTCGTCGCCCTGCACATGTAGTATGAGCAAAACATATATATCAAGGAAAAAGGTACGAAAGCGTAAGCCAGAGAAGGGCACGAGAAAAGGTACAAATAATACATGAAAATGGGTCAACTTTCCATGTGTCTATAATTTTCACATAATGCAATAAGTACATTCTCGCTCTTAAAACCAACTTTATATATGCATGTTGTAAACAGTTTTAGAAAGTACAAGGTAGTGGAGCTTTAATATGACAATTTCATAGTTTACAGTTCAACCCTAACCAAGCACAATACTTCATGCTTTCAAAATAGACTTTTTTGTAAAATATGAAAGTATATGCACCACATTTTACGATACAATCGAGGAAAAAACAAGTAATAGCCAAACACGAACTGTATAAGGTAACTATTATTGCTGGAAGATTACCTTGAGTTACACTAGCTAGTATGGTGGTGCATAACTCAACAATGCTTTGATGTTAACCATGGGCAAACCATGCATGGTCAATATGAGGACATCACTAAAATTAAGAGCCCACGCTAGTTCCTCTAGATTATTCAACCTAACAACTTGAAATTATGGAACCTTAAAATGTGAAAACCTCCATCATTTTAGTGGAAAGACTCTTATGATTTTTCAGATCTGATTCAGACCGCTATTGCCCCGACAGCCATAGAGGTCGAAGCAGGTGAAACCAAACTCTTGACATGCTATGTGCCCAGTAGATCTGGACTTCCAGATCCACGTGAGTCCGCCTTCACAAACATGTCGCTAGCTTCAGAAAAACATCACCACAATAGGCTGAAGGGAAATTGTTTTTAGAAAGGCTGAAGCGATTTTCTTTAGAAAGGCTGAAGGGATTTATTCCATCACCATGAAGCATCTGCCACCTCAACATCGCTGCCATGCAAATGTATGTATGTTTGTTGAAGAATCAAATTCCTCGGACCTGCTTGCTCCTAGAGGGGAATCTGCCTTACTAGAGGAACAGAGAAAACAAACCCTAACCACCTTTTCGGTTTAGAGAAATATGTAAAGAGTCTTAAAAAAAATCATGCAACTTTTTTTTTTGAAGTCTATTTTATGCAACTTGTTGATTTGAGGGGCAACAAGCAATTTTTACATGTAACAATCGGAGCTAGTGTTATTAGTAAAATAACCACTTGGCCATCAACAAAAAGGACGGCCTAGCTAGACCTAGCTGACAACCGGCCTATTTTGTGGTCTTTCTTCAAGATGGTCCTTAAAATAAAAGAAATAAAGGGTGGAGCAAAAAGCTGATGATTTGGTACTGGTACAAGATTGTTTACATGATGCCAGTCGTTAGAGTGGGGAAAACAAGGCTCGCGAAAGTGAAACATCTACTATGATCTAGCACTTATAGGGCCAGAACCCGAGTATATAGGCCCTGTTATTAAGCGTAAAGTCACAGTACCTACATAAGCATGCATGGCAGTTTCTTCTTTGTTTGCTCGTTGCCCTGCACATATAGTCGATCTAGACTCGTTTTAGACCGTACTCATGTGCAAATTAAAGGGCTGGTTTTGTAAGAAAGTGGCAGCGTGCCATGTAGATGGATTAAGAGTAAGATCATGTCAGGAGATGGAGACTTTCGTAGAGTAATATCTCCACCAGCAGACTGGATTTTGTGTTCCGGGGTGCGCTTGTGCCCTTTAGTTTAGACAGATGAAAAAGCACATTTTAAAGTTACAAAAAAATGCTGAAAAGGTATATGTCATGTATAAATTTGCATGAGAAAATATGCAGCTAGCTTGTGTGAAAAGCGGCTAGAATAGGAATGTGAAGTTATAGTGCCCGGGCTCAAGGGAGCCCTTAAATTTAAAAACTCTACAAACATATTTCCAAGTTTCCAAAAGAAATAAAAAAAATCATGAAAACATATACATGTTCACGAAGGATCAGTAAACTATTATTCGAAAATAGTATGATTTGTAAGATACAAAAAACATCTAAGCCCAACAACAACAAAAAATTAACCCATTTTAATGTATATATATTTGTCTTTTTTATATACACCACTTATGAAAATATATTGTTACGAAAATCTTCACGGATGTCGTACATGTAATTTTATATGCACAATTTCCAAGTTTCCATCATGCATTTTCGCTAGAACAGCAACTTTTGGTGTATTGATAAGAGTACTGGCTTACATGTACTATTATGATTTTTCCATATTTCATTTTAGTTAACTTAAGCGCGAGACTACAACTTCCATCAATCCGTGGATACGTGTTCCATACCAAGTGTCTCCTTTCCTCAACAAGCTTCTAAAATTTGATAAAGAACAACCCGAGTATATATTTGCCCCAGACGGTAGAAAGATGTTGCCTGATTAACAATCAATTGTATACAGAGATCGAGAGGCAGCGTGCATGCATGCTGCGGGCAGTCAGTCGAATCCAATGCCTGCGTTTGCATGCATCAGTACAGCCACTGACAGGCGTTCTTCCCGGGGTCGAGCGCCTAGATCATGGCGCTCCGAAATGCATGCATGCACGCACGCATACGGACGAGAAGATCGAAGCAATGAAGTCGCCATGCGGCCGGACGGTGACAGCGCGGTGTCGCCTGAGCTTTTCGGGAGGCCGCAGCAGTGCGTAGTGCTAGTGCTATCAGAGAAAAGCGAGCGATCGATCGGTCGGTTCACGCGCGCGTGCCATGCATGGCGCATGCATGCACGCCCACGCTCGTACGCACGCACTCTCATCAGATGTCGATTCACGGATCGACTGATGGATGGAAGCATCTCATGTGTGTACGTACTACGTGCCACCCCATCAGTGGCTCCGAGGAACATCCTCCGACCTGTTTGCCTCCGTGGACAGGCAGCCTAATCTAGCTTACACGCCTTTCCCAGCAGGGAACATATGACTTTAAACAACAATTTTTCGCGCTTGAACTTTGATACTCCTCCTACACCTTTAGCCCCCTCGATCACCGCAGGGAACAGAGAGGAGAGAGAGGGGATGGTCCCTGGGCAACGGGTGTCAGGGAGTTGGGTGGTAATACTATGGCACAGCTCATTCAGGCCCTGTTTGGTTTTCAAATAAGTCATCAACTTATAAGTCGAAAAGTGCAAAAAGTGACTTATTTTGCCAAACGGACCCAACTTATAAGTCACCCCAACTTATAAATCATAAGTTGCTCCACCCCAACTTAAAACTTATAAGTCACCCCCTTTTACGTGGGTCCCATCACCTTTACATTAAAAAACAAGGTGAGAAGGTGTGCTCAGATGACTTATAAGTCAGATGACAACCAAACAGACGTGACTTATAAGTCACTGATATTAAGTCACCTGACTTATAAGTCAGGTGACTTATTGGAACCAAACAGGCCCTCAAGTTGGGCACAATTTGCGGACACCGCAATCGATGCATTTGATGGCCGTGCTTTCCTGCCCGAACCAACCAACGTCCACCACCATGCCGTGTGTATGCATATACATATACGCGCATGTACGTCTTGGTCTGAAGAAAATCTTCTGAAAAGACTCCCAACCTAGCTAGGTTACGCCAAAGACTCGCTTGAGAGTCATATTCATATATAGCACGTCTACCTATACTAACGGCATCTCCGATCAAATAATTGATCACGTACCACACATGCAAATATCTCATCTAAATATCGGCGTGTCATTATCTTATGCGAACAAGAACTTACACCCATCTGATCTGATGAGATCTGACCTAGGCAGAAATATCTGTACACTGTATACACAGTAGGGTAGCTCTACAGAGATGCCAAAATACAACAGTTTTTCACCACAGTACACCAGGGGCCAAGCGCAATGGGCCGCGCAAGATGCTAGATACTCTACGTATATTAGTATGGTTTTGTACTAGTGTGTGAATACGTACATGCATGGAGCTCATATCCATTTGCATCAATAACAGCAGCAGCAGGAAATGCATACGGAAGAACTGCACAGGCTTCTAATACCACACCTGACACATCACATGCATCGCGATGTTTTAATCCATTTTCTTCGCCTTGTGCATGCATACTGTTTTAAGGTAGCACAAAGATAGAGCTGTACATGCATGCACACATAGGAAGCAGCGGGAAGGAGTAAGTGCAGCCAAAGGACAGCTAAAACTAATGAAGGCCAAAGAAGAAGGCTGGCTGAGGCAGTCTTTTCGCTATCATGGAACTTGCAAAACAAAGGGGGCCCTTCTCTCACATGGCATCAGAAGTCGGGGCTTTCCATTTCCATGTAGACTAAAAGACTCCTGCAAGCCCTTGTTTCCTGGACCAGCTCTCTCTCTCTCTCTCTCTTTCGCTCTCTTTCTCATACAGCTACTCAGCAGCTAGCAAAGCACATCAGCCTGCTCAGAGGCCTCAGATCATGAGCAGCTACTCCTCGAATCGGGCGACCTGTTTCGTCGGGCCATGTCCGTTTGGGTTGCCGCAGACAAAACGCCGGCCCAACGCGGCGACCCAAACCCAAAATATGTCAGCTTCGTGTCCGCGACGACGCATTTCAGGCTTCAGGCGCGGACATGAAGCAGACGCGGCGCGCGTCCCCTCGCTGTCTGTCGTGGCCCCACATCTCGGCTGGCCAACCACCGATGCGGTCCTATTTAACGCGGCAACCTACCTTGGGCCCACACGTCAGCGACTAGAAGCTACTAGCCGCGTGCTCCCTCACGAGCAACAAAGCAAACCCTAGCGATGGGCTTCTTCGGTGGCTCCGGTAAGAAGAGGAAGCTGACCCCCGGCGCTTCGTCCTCCGCCGGCATGTTTGGGAACCGCCTATAATGTGTCTAGCAGGGAAGATAGTGAGAACTCTTTGTTGTTATGTTCACAATGAAATCATACCTCTCAAAATTGTTTTCATCTCTGTTTTAAAAGCTTCGAGCTCTGGCACCTCTGCAAATCCCTGCTTCCCTCTGCGAAGAGCCTATCTTTTACTTATATGCAAAAGTCAGTAGTATTCCTACTCATTCCAACCTACTCTTTATTTGGCAAGCATCATGTGATGGGGAAAGATCTAAGCATATACGACAATTCAAATATATTTGATCATGAACTATTATTGTTGACAATTATCTATATGATAAGTAAGTTGGGAGGCGAAACATTAAACCCCTATCCTTCTCTGTGTTCGATGGATGCTATTTGTTTTAAAAATATGCTTTGAGTAGTAGCAATTATGGAAGACTATATGATAGTTGAGTATGTGGGATTTGCTAAATCAAAGCTCTTACATAGACCCTTCCTGAAAATAAGATGAATTACAATTATTTGGTGACTGAGAACATAGTTTGTTAGTTTTCAAGAAAGTTTATGGTCTATGCTTTAACATGTGAATAGCTTGTTACTTGATCATGAGAAGTTTTATATGAAGAGCTACTGTTATGATATATAATGATGCTACAAAAAGTGATTTAAATTATCATTGGTCAAACTTGTGCACTTGCTAGCATTCCACATCAAAAATTTTGTTTTTATCATTTACCTACTCGAGGACAAGTAGGAATTAAGCTTGGGATGCTTGATACGTCTCCAATGTATCTATAATTTTTTTATTCTTCCACGCTATTATATTATCCATCTTGGATGTTTTATATGCATTTATATGCTATTTTATATGATTATTGGGACTAAACTATTAACCTAGAGCATAGTGTCAGTTTCTGTTTTTCCTTATTTTTGAGTTTTATAGAAAATGAATACCAAACGGAGTCCAAATGACCTGAAAATTTACGGTGATTTTTTATGGACCAGAAGAAGCCCCCGAAGCAAAAGAATTGGGCGAGAAGAGCCACGTGGCCTCCACAAGGGTAGAGGGCGCCCCCCTAGGGCGCACCCTCCGGTCTTGTGGACTCCTCGTGGACCCCCCTGACTTGTTCTTAATGCCAAAAAATTCTATAAATATAGAAACCCCCAGAAATAAACCTAGATCGGGAGTTCCGCCGACGCAAGCCTCTGTAGCCATGAAAAACCTCTCAGGACCCTGTTCCGGCACCCTGCCGGTGGGGGAATCCATCACCGGTTTCCATCTTCATCATCCCGGCAAGCTCCCTGACGAGGAGGGAGTAGTTCACCCTCGGGGCTGAGGGTATATACCAGTAGCTATGTGTTTGATCTCTCTCTATCTCTCTCTCTCTCTCTCTCTCTCTCTCTCTCTCTCTCGTGTTCTTGATTCAGCACGATCTTGATGTACCGCTAGCTTTGCTATTGTAGTTGGATCTTATGATGTTTCTCCCCCTCTACCTTCTTGTAATGGATTGAGTTTTCCCTTTGAAGTTATATTATCATATTGAGCCTTTAAGGATTTGAGAACACTTGATGTATGTCTTGCATGTGCTTATCTGTGGTGACAATGGGATATTCATGTGATCCACTTGATGTATGTTTTAGTGATCAACTTGCGGGTTTTGTGACCTTGTGAACTTATGCATAGGGGTTGGCACACGTTTTTGTCTTGAGTCCCTAGTAGAAACTTTGGGGCACTCTATGAAGTTCTTTGTGTTGGTTTGAATAGATGAATCTGAGATTATGTGATGCATATCATATAATCAAACCCGCAGATACTTGTGGTGACATTGGAGTATCTAGGTGACATTAGGATTTTGGTTTATGGGTGTCTTAAGGTGTTATTTTAATGACGAACTCTAGGGTTGTTTGTTACACTTATAGGAATAGCACAATAGATTGATCAGAAAGAATAACTTTGAGGTGGTTTCGTACCCTACAATAATCTCTTCGTTTGTTCTCCGCTATTAGTGACTTTGGAGCACTCAAAAAAATAGCGCGCTATAGCGTCGCTAATAGCACGCTATAGCATATTGAGAATTGCCTCGCTAAATATATCGGTGTACAATGTCTCGCTAATAGCACGCTAATAGCATATTTTGAGATCGGCGCTATTTTGCCGTAGCGCGCTATTTTTTTCATTCCTTTGGAGTGGCTCTTTGTTGCATGTTGAGGGATTGTTATATGATCTAATTATGTTATCATTGTTGAGAGAACTTGCACTAGTGAAAGTATGAACCCTAGGCCTTGTTTTGAAGCATTGCAATACCGTTTTCGCTCACTTTTGCTACTAGTTATGTTGTTGTTTTTAATATTTTTAGATTACAAAAACCTATATCTACCATCCATATTGAACTTGTATCACCATCTCTTCGCCAAACTAGTGCACCTATATAATTTACCATTGAATTGGGTGTGTTGAGGACACAAGAGACTCTTTGTTATTTGGTTGCAGGGTTGTTTGAGAGAGACCATCTTCATCCTACACCTTCCACGGATTGATAAACCTTAGGTCATCCACTTGAGGGAAATTTGCTACTGTCCTACAAAACTCTGCTCTTGGAGGCCCAACACGAGTCTACAAGAAGAAGGTTGCGTAGTAGACGTCAAACTCTTTTCTGGCGCCATTGCCGGGGAGGTGAGTGCTTGAAGGTATATCTTTAGATCTTGCAATCGAATCTTTTAGTTTCTTGTTTTGTCACTAGTTTAGTCTATAAAAGAAAATTACAAAAAATGGAATTGAGGTTGCCTCATATGCTTCATCATTTTAATGTCTTTCATGAAAATGATTGAAAGGAAAATTGTGCTCAAATGCTAGAAGAAGAATGCATTAAAAAATTTGGCATAAAATCTTTGAATGATGAGCATGATTGTAATGTTGTTAGTATGAATTCTTTTAATATCCATGATGCTAATGATATGCAAAGGCACAAGCTTGGGCATGTTATGTTTAATGAATATGATATTTTTAGTCCCCCAAGTTTTGATGAGAATATTTATTATGATGAAAGCATGCCTCCTATTTATGATTATTATATTGATGAAAGTGTGTTTGGAAGAGTGGGAACTTTAGATAATAATTATCCCACTATTTTGGAGGAGGATGAATCTTATTATAATGGTAAACGTGGATTTGGAGAGGTCATGACTTTATTTAGTAATGATTCCACTATCTTGGAAGAGGTTTCAATTGATTATGATGAGAACAAAGTTGCTACTTATGATGATTATTGCGATGACACCTATTTTATAAAAAGTAGGTGATGATTATATTTATAAAACTTGTCATTATTATGATTACCCTTTTCCTGAGCATTACTATTTTAATGTGGAAACAATTTATATTATTCGAGTATCTTATGATAATCCCACTATTCTGAATGAGAAGAATTTTGCTTATGTGGAGATGTGACGCCCCCGATTCAATCGTACACTGATCATGCACGCAAATGTGTACGATCAAGATCAGGGACTCACGGGAAGATATCACAACACAACTCTACAAATAAAATAAGTCATACAAGCATCATAATACAAGCCAGGGGCCTCGAGGGCTCGAATACAAGTGCTCGATCATGGACGAGTCAGTGGAAGCAACAATATCTGAGTACAGACATAAGTTAAACAAGTTGCCATAAGATGGCTAGCACAAACTGGGATACAGATCAAAAGAGGCACAGGCCTCCTGCCTGGGATCCTCCTAACTACTCATGGTCGTCGTCAGCAGCCTGCACGTAGAAGTAGGCACCTCCCGTGTAGTAGTAGTCGTCGACGGTGGCGTCTGGCTCCAGTGCTCCAGCATCTGGTTGCGACAACCAGGTAGAAGGGAAAGGGGAAAAGAGGGAGAAAAGCAACCGTGAGTACTCATCCAAAGTACTCGCAAGCAAGGAACTACACTACATATGCATGGGTATATGTGTAAGGAGGCCATATCAGTGGACTGAACTGCAGAATGCCAGAATAAGAAGGAGATAGCTAATCCTGTCGAAGACTACGCTTCTGGCACCCTCCGTCTCGCAGCACGTAGAAGAGAGTAGATTGAAGTCCTCCAAGTAGCATCTCCAAGTAGCATCTCCAGCATAATCCTACCCGGCGATCCCCTCCTCATATCCCTGAGGGAGAGCGACCACCGGTTGTATCTGGCACTTGGAAGGGTGTGTTTTATTAAGTATCCGGTTCTAGTTGTCATAAGGTCAAGGTACAACTCCAAGTCGTCCTGTTAATGAAGATCACGGCTATTCGAATAGATTAACTTCCCTGCATGGGTGCACCAACTTACCCAACACGCTTGATCCCATTTGGCCGGACACACTTTCCTGGGTCATGCCCGGCCGCGGAAGATCAACACGTCGCAGCCCCACCTAGGCACAACAGAGAGGCCAGCACGCCGGTCTAAACCTAAGTGCACAGGGGTCTGGGCCCATCGCCCTAGCACACCTGCACGTTGCGTACGTGGCCGAAAGCGGAACTAGCCCCCTTAATACAAGAGCAGGCTTACGTTCCAATCCGGCGCGCGCCACTCAGTCGCTGGCATCACGAAGTGCTTCGGCTGATACCACGACGTCGGGATACCCATAACTACTCCCACGTAGATGGTTAGTGCGTATAGGCTCGTAGCCAACTCAGATCAAATACCAAGATCTCGTTAAGCGTGTTAAGTATCCGCGAACGCCGAACAGGGCCAGGCCCACCTCTCTCCTTGGCGGTCTCAACCTGCCCTGTCGGGAACCCAGGCCCACCTCTACCGGGATGGAGCCACCTGTCCTTTCAGCCCCCATCTCCGAACAGTATCACAGGTAATGTAACAGTGTAAAGCATATAGTATATGCCCGTGATCACCTCCCGAAGTGATCACAGCCCAGTAGTATAGCATGGCAGACGGACAAGAGTGTAGGGCCACTGATAGAACACTAGCATCCCATACAAGCAGTAGGATAGCAGGTAAAGGTAACAACAGTAGTAGCAAGGACAGGCTATGCAGCAGTATAGGATTAACTGAAAGCAGTAACATGCTACACTACTCTAATGCAAGCAGTATAGAGAAGAGTAGGCGATATCTGGTGATCAAAGGGGGGGCTTGCCTGGTTGCTCTGGCAAGAGAGAGGGGTCGTCAACACCGTAGTCGATCGGGGTACCAGCAGCAGCATCAGTCTCGGGGTCTACCGGAGATAATAGGGGGAAGAAACAATGAATACAATGCAAACATAAACACGACGATGCGTGACGTGACAAAGAGCAGTGCTAGGTGTGCCCTAACGTGGTATGAGGTGGTACCGGTTAAGGGGGGAAACCGGATTCCCGGTGTTTCGCGTTTTCGGGCAGAGGAGCCGAAGGGGGAAAGTTGCGAGTTCGATAGGTTAGGGGGGTGTGGCGGACGAACGGGTTGCGTATCCGGAACCGTCTCGTCGTTCAGAGCAACTATCATGTACAAAGTTTCTCCATCCGAGCTACGGTTTATTTTATATTAATTTTTAAAGTTTTTAAATCATTTTCGAATTTATTAATTATTAATTAAATTCGAAAATAGTATTACTGCATCAGCATGACATCATCAGTCAACAGAGGTGTTGACTGGTCAGGCTGACGTGTGGGACCCACCTGTCATACTCTGTTTAATTAATTAGGGTTAGGTTAACTAACTACTGCTTAGTTAGACTAACAGGTTAATTACTAATTAAGTAGGATTAATTAACTTAATTAATTCATTAGATAATTAATTAATTAATAATTAATTTTATTAAATCATTTTTATTTTATCTATTAATTTTATTTTTAATACTCTTTTTTTTAATGTTCTGAGGGGTGGGGCCCCCATGTCAGTGGCCCTGGGGGCCTTAACGGGTGCGGGCGCATGGGCGCGCGGGTGCAGGGGGCTACGGGGCGCCCGTTAGCGGGTCGAGCCCCTGATCCAGCGCAGCAGGTCGCCGACTAGGGGAGTCGCCGGCCGCGGCGGCCGGAGTGGCCGGAGCCGGGGCGTCGACGGAGAGGGGTTGGCCGCGGCGCGGGCCAGCAGCGCGGTTGGGGGCGGCGGAGCCGCGGCAGCACGACAGGAGGAGCGGGGAGAACAGGGGCGCCATGGAGCCGGGTGCAGTGACCAACGGCGACGGTGGCCGGGGCGCGGGCGCGTGCGCGCGCACGGCCAGTGCGCGGCGAGCACGTACCAGGCGTGGCCGGGGAAAAACGTGCAGGGGAAGGGGAAAAACCGGGGCGCGGTGAGCCGGCGCGAGCCAGAGCGCGACGAGCGCGGCACCGGAGCGAGCGCGTGGGGGGGGAGGAGAGGGGAACCATGACCATGGCCTCACCGGGGGTGGAAGGGTCTAAAGCAGTGAGCTCGGGGAAGGTCGGGGAGGTCCGTTGTGGACGAGGACAGGGACGACGGCGATGGGGGGTAGCAGTCCGGCGGGGAGGGAGCCAGCAAGGTCCAGTGGCGGAGAGGGGGCGACGGAGATGGGCGGCAACCTCCGATGGGATCGGGGGTTTGCCCCGATCCAGATCCAATCGAGGGAGTGGGGGGGAGAGTGGGCGAGTGGGGCGACGGGGGTGGTTAGGGTTTCGGGGGTAATGGATAAGGGGAGGGGGGTGGCCGGCTAGCTGGGCCTAGGCGGGTGAATTGGGCCGGCCCGTTGGGTCTGTTGGCCCAGGGGGGGGGTCTTGCGTGCTTTTTTTTGTGTGTTCTTTTTGTTTTGAGCTTTTTCCTTTTATCTATTTTTCCTTTCTAACTTAGTTTCTATTTATTTTAGTTTTATTAAATATACCACTAGCCCCTAAATTAGTATTTATAAGTACTCTATTGCCACATGAATTTCTCATACCTAATAAAATAGTTTAATGTTTTAATATTTATAAAATGCATTTAATTATTTGTTTAAGCCACTGTTTTATCTAGTTTAGTGCTTTTAATTATTTTATAAAAAAATGTTTTCTCCACCATAATTACCTACGCATTATTTGTCACCTCTCGAACATTTTAGTGTTAAAGTTTGAAAACTTTTAATGTTTGCCATTATTTGAATTTGAATTTGAAACATTTTCGAATCAACCCGAGATTAACTACAGTGACCGAGGTGACATGGCATCATTAACGTGAGATTACTGTAGCATGATTATCCGGGCATCACAATTCTCCTCCACTACAAGAAATCTCGTCCCGAGATTTAAGAGGGGAAGTGCGAGGAAGGGATTAGGTTACAAAATTCTTACGGGTCTTGTTGGTCTTGGCTACTCTTCTCGAAGAGGTCGATCCATTAAGTTGATCTTCTATAGGTCATCATGATGAAGTCGGCATCCTTTCTTCGGGAACTCCATCGTACTTACGAATAGGTAAGGGGTAGGTCGATAACGATAGGTTGCTATAAGGGGTAATCATCTGGGGTTATCCCATTAATGAACACATGACTATCTCTCGAGTTGAACTAATGAAACACATCAAGAGCAAAGTAAGACGGTACAATAAGAAGTTTCAAGCGGATAAACAATCATTCGATGCCTGTTACAGGGCGTGAAAGCGGTTCAAAGCAACGGGAATAATTATTGTGTCTGATGCCAAAATTGATGATCTCACGGAAGGTGGCTCGTGAATTACATACGAGGCCACGCGCGAGGAACAACCTTGGGAACAGGGGTGTACCGGAGAGTCAGGTTTCGATCCTATGGAACTGTGGGTTATGGGCCCACCAGGTGGGTTTTTTTTTAATAGGAGCAGTGACATCTTGCACGGGCATGATAGCAAGGCATGTCAGAGAGTACCATGTCAGTTATGTCGGCAACAACGTTGGTACCAAGGGCGAGGGACGAAGAGAACCATTTTCCTGCTCGTTGCATCGAGGCGGACCAATAGGCAAAGTTCTCGTCCATCGGTGGTTACCGAAATGTCACCAACAATAGTAACAGGGTCTTACTGGCAGATTTCTACCACGAGGTGCTTACATAAGCAGGAGAATAATACTGCTTAGATCATATAGACCCCAAGAAAGGTTAATCCAACCAATGGAAGGGAAAATAAGACTATCAGATTAAACAGAACAATGGAAAGGAAAATGTGTTTAAACACATATTTCAAGGGTATATCCTTCCCAAGGACAAGCAGAGCATGATATCCATGACAGGATATAATGTAGAAAACTCTTTAGGTAGGGGAGAGAAATTTCATGACATTACCCATACAGCGGTGCTTGGATAATTTAGCAGGAAACATTTAGCATTGGGCTTCAAATGTTCTTGTTGAAAATCAAAGTACCATAGACATGCTTCGAGATAGCATTGACATGGTCAATAGGTGAAGGTTAGACTTTGGAAACAAAAAGGATCCATCAGGAACAACTTATAGAATAAATCTTACAATTTCCTCACGGAAGAATGACTAACCTTGCCAAAAGGAAACTATAACAATAGGTCCTCCGGCCAGGTGTGCTAGGCATGACATCATCTTGCCGGGTCATCAAAGGACCAACATCATATCTCGTGGAAAGTTGTCCCAACCATCATATCTGACCGAGATTCAGATCCTATTGGTGTCATGATACCTCAGACTCGGGATGTCCGAGAAGAAAAGGTGCAACACAAATAGACAAAATGACATTGCAAGATTCTCGGGAAATGAACTATGGGAGAGGGTTCCTGAAACAATAGTTCATTATTAAACCAAGGAGAGGATGAGGAGGTCGCTGATGGGCTCAGCGACATAGCATCGAGATTTCCCAAAAGATGGATTTCCACAATTATGTGAACAAGGAGATAACATTTGTCATATCAAATGATATAATGATGTATGCTCGAGGAAAAACATATACACCTAAACATTTGTTTGAAAGTTGCACTCGAAATATGGGCTTAGGGTGCATGATCAAGTTATAATGGTGATCCAATAAACAATAGTCTAAGAATGAACGGTTGACCATTTACTTGAAAGCAATAGGGTAGCTAGAAGTTTTGAATTCACACATCATAGTTCAATTGTCGGTTTTCCGTTTAGAAACAACACGGGGACCAAGGAATGAACAAAGATGGCAGGAAGTATCACTTGTACCAAGAATGCATAAGAGGTGGTGAAATTCTCATGACATTATTGACACAAAAGATGGTAATACTCCAAGGTAAAGAAGAACAAATGTTGGATAGCAGGGATCTCAAGGTATAACACAAAACACGAACAAGTTTGTGTTGGAGGGAAGGCAATAAAGTGGTTGGTGATAACACAAATCATCGAGGCAAGGATGGTATTTCTCATCATGAATCCGATTGATATCCTGGAAGAGCTCATAGGGTTGATGATGATCACGACACATTTGTCGAGAGGTTACACGAAGATGTAATCGATCGATGATGACATCAATTCATACGAATGATGAAGCGAAAGGTTATTGGAACCACGATTAGGACACAAACTCGAAATCAAGTTGTTGTTCAAGGAGAAATTATATGACGACGAAAATTGATGCAAGCTTAGCTTATCGTTGAAAGTTGTGCTCCGGGAATAAGGACCAAGTAGCACAGTTAAAATCATCATGATAATGATATAGTCAAACAGGCTAGGAATGGCGTGATCGGGTACAAACTCGTACTTATAGAAGCTTACTGAAGAGTTGTTGAACCATAGTGCGGACTTGGTTCAGATATTGGTGTCCTTGAGTGTTTAATAACTCAGAGCCCATGAAAAATTGGAATCAGTGGGAAGGTAGCACTTGATGAATAACTCCTAAGAAGTTATGCAGTTCCATGATAATCTGGAGATACCAGGGGGTAATACTCGATGACAGATCAAAGTAGAGGTTGGACTGGTGTATTGATCCATAGAAGACAAGTGATTAAACTTGCCTGAGAAATGGGATCAAAGAGAAAATATGGTCGGAACCACGATTGCATAGGATAAATTCACAGATACTAGATGATATTGTATCAATGAAATAGTTATTATCGCAAGAAGCTTCTATGGTAGGATCTACATCGTGTCCATGGGCATGAACACAAAGTTCAAGGTCGACTCCCAGTTCTTCAATGTATAACCTTCCATTCACCTCTCACTTTTGAAGAAGTCGTAGTGTTGAAATTTTATCTAGCAAAATACCAGAAGAGTATGACTCGTGAAAACTTTCGAGTTCACACATATTAAGGAAGGCATAGGATCAACCCATAGGAGCTTCTTAGAAACATATACCACAAGTTTCAAGAGTAAATAACACAAGCTCGATAGTAGAGCATGTGTGACAAAAGGAGAGGATACAATTTACCGAATGCATTATGTATCCAAGAAAGATCTTCTCGAGGTTTTTGTATACGAAGGACACTGTCGGATGATATTACAACAAAGGATCCGACGGTCCATAGCGGAGCTGATGTGAGCATCGACACACAATCAGAAGAAGAAACAATGCAAAGGCATTGGGGTATAGAAACAACGGACTAATTCAAGGCTCAATTGCAAAGGAATTTATGATTTCCAAATCAAGGGATCAAAAGCAAATGTTCTGATCGAAAATGAATAAGTTCAATAGACTTAGAAGCACAACCGATCAAGGCATTGATTGGTCAAGAACCAGCTCATATCCAAAAGACGTCTGGGTCAGAAGGATGAATTCTAGAATCTGACTGGGGATTGCGAGCGTTCGCAACATATTGAATCAACAGACTCAAAATGATAATGACAAGGGATGCCAATAAGATTACAAGACTTATGGGATTAACCATAATGCAAGCAAGCAAGAATTTCAAGAGCAATAGGTTGCTCACGATTTTCGGAAGATCGAATGGTATTTCGAAGACAGTTGTGAAATACATGAATCAACTGGGAAAGAATGGATACTCGATAAGTGCGAGAAATTATTCTTAGGGGTATTCAGGTGGCAAAGAACTATAAGGCAGTAGGCACAAATATTCTTGAGGTATCTTGTAATAGCAAGATCGACTGGGAATAAAAGTAAGCACGACAGGTGTAAGTATTTATCCATCGGGATATTTCGGTGGAAGGGAATTGCAAAAGCAACGGGCACAAGGTCTCGAGAGAAAATCGGAGAGTATCTTCGAAATCTTCTGGTGCAGTCGGCGATCATCTGGACTGAAGGGCCTCTCCGGGAGGAAGTATTTTCGAGAACCTAAAGTTAGATTTTAGTAAAAATCGTTTAACCCGAATAGAAGAGAGTTTAGAATCCCAGGGTAAAGGTCGAGGAGTAAAAGATCCTAATACCACCCAATTGGCGACGTGGGCCCATGGGCCGCACAACCAAGTTAGTAAAACAATTTTCATCGACTAGACTCAACTTCGACCAAGGAGTTGGAAAGGGGGATTCCTACAGGCAGTTGGCTCTGATACCAACTTGAGACGCCCCCGATTCAATCGTACACTAATAATGCACACAAATGTGTACGATCAAGATCAAGGACTCACGGGAAGATATCACAACACAACTCTACAAATAAAATAAGTCATACAAGCATCATAATACAAGCCAGGGGCCTCGAGGGCTCGAATACAAGTGCTCGATCATAGACGAGTCAGCGGAAGCAACAATATCTGAGTACAGACATAAGTTAAACAAGTTGCCATAAGATGGCTAGCACAAACTGGGATACAGATCGAAAGAGACGCAGGCCTCCTTCCTGGGATCCTCCTAACTACTCATGGTCGTCGTCAGCAGCCTGCACGTAGAAGTAGGCACCTCCCATGTAGTAGTAGTCGTCGACGGTGGCGTCTGGCTCCAGTGCTCCAGCATCTGGTTGCGACAACCAGGTAGAAGGGAAAGGGGAAAAGAGGGAGAAAAGCAACCGTGAGTACTCATCCAAAGTACTCGCAAGCAAGGAACTACACTATATATGCATGGGTATATGTGTAAGGAGGCCATATCAGTGGACTGAACTGCAGAATGCTAGAATAAGAAGGAGATAGCTAATCCTGTCGAAGACTACGCTTCTGGCACCCTCCGTCTCGCAGCACGTAGAAGAGAGTAGATTGAAGTCCTCCAAGTAGCATCTCCAAGTAGCATCTCCAGCATAATCCTACCCGGCGATCCCCTCCTCATATCCCTGAGGGAGAGCGACCACCGGTTGTATCTGGCACTTGGAAGGGTGTGTTTTATTAAGTATCCGGTTCTAGTTGTCATAAGGTCAAGGTACAACTCCAAGTCGTCCTGTTACCGAAGATCACGGCTATTCGAATAGATTAACTTCCCTGCAGGGGTGCACCAACTTACCCAACACGCTTGATCCCATTTGGTCGGACACACTTTCCTGGGTCATGCCCGGCCGCGGAAGATCAACACGTCGCAGCCCCACCTAGGCACAACAGAGAGGCCAGCACGCCGGTCTAAACCTAAGCGCACAGGGGTCTGGGCCCATCGCCCATAGCACACCTGCATGTTGCGTACGCGGCCGAAAGCGGAACTAGCCCCCTTAATACAAGAGCAGGCTTACGTTCCAATCCGGCGCACGCCACTCAGTCGCTGGCGTCAGGAAGTGCTTCGGCTGATACCACGATGTCGGGATACCCATAACTACTCCCACGTAGATGGTTAGTGCGTATAGGCTCGTAGCCAACTCAGATCAAATACCAAGATCTCGTTAAGCGTGTTAAGTATCCGCAAACGCCGAACAGGGCCAGGCCCACCTCTCTCCTAGGCGGTCTCAACCTGCCCTGTCGCTCCGCCACAAAGTAACAGTTGGGGGCCGTCGGGAACCCAGGCCCACCTCTACCGGGATGGAGCCACCTGTCCTTTCAGCCCCCATCTCCGAACAGTATCACAGGTAGTGTAACAGTGTAAAGTATATAGTATATGCCCGTGATCACCTCCCGAAGTGATCACAGCCCAGTAGTATAGCATGGCAGACGGACAAGAGTGTAGGGCCACTGATGGAACGCTAGCATCCTATACTAAGCAGTAGGATAGCAGGTAAAGGTAACAACAGTAGTAGCAAGGACAGGCTATGCAGCAGTATAGGATTAACTGAAAGCAGTAACATGCTACACTACTCTAATGCAAGCAGTATAGAGAAGAGTAGGCGATATCTGGTGATCAAAGGGGGGGCTTGCCTGGTTGCTCTGGCAAGAGAGAGGGGTCGTCAACACCGTAGTCGATCGGGGTACCAGCAGGAGCATCAGTCTCGGGGTCTACCGGAGATAAGAGGGGGAAGAAACAATGAATACAATGCAAACATAAACACGACGATGCGTGACGTGACAAAGAGCGGTGCTAGGTGTGCCCTAACGTGGTATGAGGTGGTACCGGTTAAGGGGGGAAACTTCCCGGTGTTTCGCGTTTTCGGGCAGAGGAGCCGAAGGGGGAAAGTTGCGAGTTCGATAGGTTAGGGGGGTGTGGCGGACGAACGGGTTGCGTATCCGGAACCATCTCGTCGTTCAGATCAACTATCATGTACAAAGTTTCTCCATCCGAGCTACGGATTATTTTATATTAATTTTTAAAGTTTTTAAATCATTTTCTAATTTATTAATTATTAATTAAATTCGAAAATAGTATTACTGTATCAGCATGACATCATCAGTCAACAGAGGTGTTGACTGGTCAGGCTGGCGTGTGGGACCCACCTGTCATACTCTGTTTAATTAATTAGGGTTAGGTTAACTAACTACTGCTTAGTTAGACTAACAGGTTAATTACTAATTAAGTAGGATTAATTAACTTAATTAATTCATTAGTTAATTAATTAATTAATAATTAATTTTATTAAATCATTTTTATTTTATCTATTAATTTTATTTTTAATACTCTTTTTTTTAATGTTCTGAGGGGTGGGGCCCCCATGTCAGTGGCCCTGGGGGGCCTTAACGGGTGCGGGCGCATGGGCGCGCGGGTGCAGGGGGCTACGGGGCGCCTGTTAGCGGGTCGAGCCCCTGATCCAGCACAGCAGGTCGCCGGCCAGGGGAGTCGCCGGCCGCGGCGGCCGGAGTGGCCGGAGCCGGGGCGTCGACGGAGAGGGGTTGGCCGCGGCGCGGGCCAGCAGCGCGGTTGGGGGCGGCTGTTGGGGAACGTTGCAGAAAATTAAAATTTTTCCTACGGTTTCACCAAGATCCATCTATGAGTTCATCTAAGCAACGAGTCAAGGGAGAGAGTTTGCATCTACATACCACTTGTAGATCGCGTGCGGAAGCTTGCAAGGTGATGATGTAGTCGTACTCGACGTGATTCGAATCACCGATGACCAAGTGCTGAACGGACAGCACCTCCGCGTTCAACACACGTACGGGACGGGAGACGTCTCCTCCTTCTTGATCCAGCAAGGGGGAAGGAGAGGTTGAGGAAGACAGCTCCACCGGCAGCACGACGGCGTGGTGATGGTGGAGAGGCAGTACTCCGACAGGGCTTCGCCAAGCACACAACGGAGGAGGAGAGGTGTTGGGGAGGGGAGGGCTGCGCCTTGGAGGGTGGTACGGCTGCCCTCCCCTCACCCCCTCTATTTATAGGGGGAAGGGAGAAGGGGGCCGGCCCCCTAGAACCCATCTAGGGGGGGTGCGGCGGCCTAGGGGAGAGGGGAGAGGGTGGCTTGCCCCCCAAGCCAAGGGGGGCGCCCCCTCTAGGGTTCCCCCTCAACCCTAGGCGCATGGGCCCAAGGGAGGGGGGTGCGGCCAGCCCACCAGGGGCTGGCTCCCTGCCCCACGCAGCCCATGTGGCCCCCCGGGAGGGGTGGCCCCTCCCGGTGGACCCCCGGAACCCTTCCGGTGGCCCCGGTACAATACCGGTATGACCCCGAAACTTCCCGGTGTTCGTTTGACAACTTCCCATATATAAATCTTTACCTCCGGACCCTTCCGGATCTCCTCGTGACGTCCAGGATCCCATCCGGGACTCCGAACAACATTCGGTAGTCACATACTAGTCTTTCTAATAACCCTAGCGTCACCGAACCTTAAGTGTGTAGACCCTACGGGTTCGGGAGACATGCAGACATGACCGAGACGCTCTCAGTCAATAACCAACAGCGGGATCTGGATACCCATGATGGCTCCCACATGCTCCTCGATGTTGTCATCGGATGAACCACTATGTCGAGGATTCGATCAAACCCTGTATGCAATTCCCTTTGTCAATCGGTACGTTACTTGCCCGAGACTCGATCGTCGGTATCCCAATACCTTGTTCAGTCTCGTTACCGGCAAGTCACTTTACTCGTACCGTAATGCATGATCCCGTGTCCAACACCTTGGTCACATTGAGCTCATTATGATGATGCATTACCGAGTGGGCCCAGAGATACCTCTCCGTCATACGGAGTGACAAATCCCAGTCTCGATCCGTGTCAACCCAACAGATACTTTCGGAGATACCTGTAATGCACCTTTATAGTCACCCAGTTACGTTGTGACATTTGATACACCCAAGGCACTCTTACGATATCCGGGAGTTACACGATCTCATGGTCGAAGGAAGAGATACTTGACATTGGCAAAGCTCTAGCAAAACGAACTACACGATCTTTTATGCTATGCTTAGGATTGGGTCTTGTCCATCACATCATTCTCCTAATGATGTGATCCCGTTATCAACGACATCCAATGTCCATAGTCAGGAAACCATGACTATCTGTTGATCACAACGAGCTGGTCAACTAGAGGCTCACCAGGGACATATTGTGGTCTAAGTATTCACACGTGTATTACGATTTCCGGATAATACAGTTATAGCATGAATAAAAGACATTTGTCATGAACATTGAAATATAATAATACTTTTATTATTGCCTCTAGGGCATATTTCCAACAGCGGCGGAGCCGCGGCAGCATGACAGGGGGAGGGCCGGGGCTTGCCGAGGCCGTGTGTGGTGGCCGGAGACGACGCACAGGGTGGAGCGGGGAGAACAGGGGCGCCATGGAGCCGGGCGCAGTGACCAACGGCGACGGTTGCCGGGGCGCGGGCGCGTGCGCGCGCACGGCCAGTGCGCGGCGAGCACGTACCAGGCGTGGCCGGGGAAAAACGTGCAGGGGAGGGGGAAAACCGGGGCGCGGTGAGCTGGCGCGAGCCAGAGCGCGACGAGCGCGGCACCGAAGCGAGCGCGTGGGGGAGGAGGAGAGGGGAACCATGACCGTGGCCTCACCGGGGGTGGCAGGGTCTAAAGCAGTGAGCTCGGGGAAGGTCGGGGAGGTCCGTTGTGGACGAGGACAGGGACGACGGCGATGGGGGGGTAGCAGTCCGGCGGGGAGGGAGCCGGCAAGGTCCAGTGGCGGAGAGGGGGCGACGAAGATGGGCGGCAACCTCCGATGGGATCGGGGGTTTGCCCCGATCCAGATCCAATCGAGGGAGTGGGGGGGAGAGTGGGCGAGTGGGGCGAGGGGGGTGGTTAGGGTTTCGGGGGTAATGGATAAGGGGAGGGGGGTGGCCGGATAGCTGGGCCTGGCGGGTGAATTGGGCCGGCCCGTTGGGTCTGTTGGCCCGGGGGGGGGGGGGGTCTTGCGTGTTTTTTTTGTGTGTTCTTTTTGTTTTGAGCTTTTTCCTTTTATCTATTTTTCCTTTCTAACTTAGTTTCTATTTATTTTAGTTTTATTAAATATACCACTAGCCCCTAAATTAGTATTTATAAGTACTCTATTGCCACATGAATTTCTCATACCTAATAAAATAGTTTAATGTTTTAATATTTATAAAATGCATTTAATTATTTGTTTAAGCCACTGTTTTATCTAGTTTAGTGCTTTTAATTATTTTATAAAAAAATGTTTTCTCCACCATAATTACCTACGCATTATTTGTCACCTCTCGAACATTTTAGTGTTAAAGTTTGAAAACTTTTAATGTTTTCCATTATTTGAATTTGAATTTGAAACGTTTTCGAATCAACCCGAGATTAACTACAGTGACCGAGGTGACATGGCATCATTAACGTGAGATTACTGTAGCATGATTATCCGGGCGTCACAGGAGAGTAGTAAATTTTCTATGCTTGGGGATCATGAAAATAATGCTTTATGTGATGGTTATATTGTTGAATTCATTCATGATGCTACTGAAAATTATTATGAGGGAGGAACATATGCTTGTAGGAATTGCAATAATATCAGGTTTCCTGTCTATGTGTTGTAAATCTTAAGATTTGCTTGTTTTACCTTCCTATGCTAGTTGATTCTTGTCCCCATAGGTTGTTTGCTCACAAAATCTCTAGGAATAGGAAGTCAGTTAGACTTAATTGTGTTATTCATATGCTTCATGATGCTCTCTTTGTGTTTCAATTCTTTATTTTTATGTGAGCATGATTGAAATCATCATGCCTAGCTAAAAAGGCATTAAAGAAAAGCGCTTGTTGGGAGACAACCCAACATTTACCCCTATTGTTTTTGTGTGTTCACATGATTAGGATAATGTAGTAATCATGTTTTGTAGCTTTTGTTTCCAATAAAGTGCCAAGTAAAGCCTTTGGGATAGTGTGGATGATAGTTGACTTGATTCTGTGCAAAAACAGAAACTTTTGCGCTTAGTCCAGGAATTTTGAAAATTCACTGGAACATGATTTTGATCTGAATTTTTGATACATGATTGGTAAACAAATTGTATACTTTGTCCTAATTTTTCATAATTTGTGGTGTTACAGAAGTATATGAAGTTTTCAGATTACTACAGACTCTTCTATTTTTGACAGATTTTGTTTTCATTGTGTTGTTTAGTTATTCTGACGAATCTATGAGTAGTATCGGAGAGTATGAACCATGGAGAAGTTAGAATAAAGAATATATAACACCAATATGAATTTAGAATGAGTTCACAATAGTACCTAAGTGGTGATTTGCTTTCTTATACTAACGGATCTCATAAGATTTTCTGGTGAGTTTTGTGTTGTGAAGTTTTCAAGTTTTGGGTAAAATTTCGATGGACATCGGAATAAGGAGTGACAAGAGCCTAAACTTGGGGATGCCCAAGGCACCCCAAGGTAATATTCAAGGAATACCCAAGCAACCAAGCTTCGGGAAGCCCCGTATGGCATCCCCTCTTTTGTCTCCGTTCATTGGTAACTTTACTTGCAGCTATATTTTTATTCATCACATGATATGTTTTTTGCTTGGAGCGTCATTTTATTTTATTAGGACTTGCTTTCTGTTTGAATAAAATATTAAGATCAGAAATACTTAAATAAGAGAGAGTCCTCACATAGCTAAATAATTATTTGACTACTCGTTGATCTTGACTTATATCTTTTTGGAGTAGTTTGTCCTTTACTCTCGTGCTTCACTTATATCCTATGAGTAAATGGTTGAATGAATTGAATATCATAAATCTGAATTTATATATGTTACATATGCTTATACCATGGGGAGTAATGACTTCACATATAAGAAGTAGAGGTGGTAAATTTATTCAAAGTTAGCAAACATAGTATTGGTCACTTGAACAATTCATGAAAGAATATTGAAGGAAGAGAGATTTCACATATAATATACTATCTTGGACTTCTTCTATGATTGTGAGCCCCATTAATTATTTTCAAACTTCATCAAATTAGTTGAAGTTGGACAAGGAAGACAACATAATGAGTTATGCTTGGGTATATTTGTATAGAAGTTATATTGTTATGGATCCTCCAACATGTGGTGCTTGCTATTTAGAATCCTTTGCAAGCCAAAATTTCTGTACTAAGCGGGAATACTACTTGTGCATCCAAAATCCTTGAACCAAGTTTCTTCCATGAGTTTACACCATATCTACCTATATGCGGTATTTACCTGCCATTCCAAATAAATTTGTATGTGCCAAACTCTAAACCTTCAAATAATAATATGTTTTGTATGCCCGAATTGCTCATGTAGCGACTAGGGGTTGTCGTTATCTTCCATGCTAGGTGATTTATTCTCACGATGTGTGTTTATTCACTTATCATTCATGAGAGAGTGGCTGGTAATTGGGATGCCCAGTCCTATAATCAAAAGATCAAAAACAAAATCACAAATAATTAAACAAAACTCCCCCAGGATTGTTGATAGTTGGACGGTACCCGTTGTTTCGGACCAGCCGTGGAATGTGCTTGTTGGTGGCGGGGGAGTAAAAACTTTACCATTCTATTTAGGAACCGCCTATAATGTGTCTAGCATGGAATATAGTGAGAACTCTTGGTTGTTATATTGACAATGAAAGCATACCTCTCAAAATTATTTTCATCTCTGTTTTAAAAGCTTCGAGCTTTGGCACCTCTGTAAATCCCTGCTTCCCTCTGCGAAGGGCCAATCTTTTACTTTTATGCAAGAGTCGGTAGTATCCCTTCTCATTCCAGCCTACTCTTTAGTTGGCAAGCATCATGTGATGGGGAAAGATCTAAGCATATATGGCCATCCAAATATATTTGATCATGAATTATTATTATTGACAATTATTTAAATGATAAGTAAGTTGGGAGGCGAAACATTAAGCCCCTATCTTTCTCCGTGTTTGATGGATACTATTTGTTCTAAAAATATGCTTTGAGTAGTAGCAATAATGAAAGACTATATGATAGTTGAGCATGTGGGATTTGCTAAATCAAAGCTCTTACATAGACCCTTCCTGAAAATAAGATGAATTGCAATTGTTTGATGACTGAGAACATAGTTTGTTAGTTTTCAAGAAAGTTTATGGTCTATGCTTTAACATGTGAATAGCTTGTTACTTGATCATGAGAAGTTTTATGAGATGAGCTACTGTTATGATATATAATAATGCTACAAAAAGTGATTGAAATTATCATTGATCAAACTTGTGCAATTGTTAGCATTCCACATCAAAAAATTTGTTTTTACCATTTACCTACTCGAGGATGAGCAGGAATTAAGCTTGGGGATGCTTGATACGTCTCCAACGTATCTATAATTTTTTATTGTTCCATGCTCTTATATTATCCATCTAGGATGTTTATATGCATTTATATGCTATTTTATATGATTTTTGGAACTAACCTATTAACCTAGAGCCTAGTGCCAATTTATGTTGTTTCCTTGTTTTTGAGTTTTACAAAAATGGAATACCAAACGGAGTCCAAATGACCTGAAAATTTATGGTGATTTTTTATGGACCAGAAGAAGCCCCCGAAGCAAATGAGTTGGGCCAGAAGAGACACGAAGCCTCCACAAGGGTAGAGGGCGCCCCCCGGGCACGCCCTCCAGTCTTTTGGGCTCCTTGTGGACCCCCCTAACTTGTTCTTGATACAAAAAATTCCTATAAATATAGAAACCCCAGAAATAAACCTAGATCAGGAGTTCCGCTACCGCAAGCCTCTGTAGCCATGAAAAACCTCTCAGTATCCTGTTCCGGCATCCTGCCGGAGGGGAAATCCATCACCGATGGCCATCTTCATCATCTCGGCGCTCTCCATGATGAGGATGGAGTAGTTCACCCTCGGGGCTGAGGGTATCTACCAGTACCTATGTGTTTGATCTCTCTCTCTCTCTCTCTCTCTCTCTCTCTCGTGTTCTTGATTAGGCACGATTTTGATGTACCACGAGCTTTGCTATTATAGTTGGATATGATGATGTTTCTCCCCCTCTACCTTCTTGTAATGGATCGAGTTTTCCCTTTGAAGTTATCTTATCGGATTGAGTCTTTAAGGATTTGAGAACACTTGATGTATGTCTGGCATGTGCTTATCTGTAGTGACGATGGGATATTCACGTGATCCACTTGATGTATGTTTTGGTGATTAACTTGCGGGTTCTTTAACCTTGTGAACTTATGCATAGGGGTTGGCACATGTTTTTGTCTTGACTCTCCGGTAGAAACTTTGGGGCACTCTATGAAGTTCTTTGTGTTGGTTTGAATAGATTAATCTGAGATTGGGTGATGCATATCGTATAATCAAACCCGCAGAACTTGTGGTGACATTGGAGTATCTAGGTGACATTAGGGTTTTGGTTGATGTGTGTCTTAAGGTGTTATTTTAGTATGAACTCTAGGGTTGTTTGTGACACTTATAGGAATAGCCCAATAGATCGATCAGAAAGAATAACTTTGAGGTGGTTTTGTACCCTACAATAATCTCTTCATTTGTTCTCCGCTATTAGTGACTTTGGAGTGACTCTTTGTTGCACGTTGAGGGATTGTTATATGATCTAATTATGTTATCATTGTTGAGAGAACATGCACTAGTGAAAGTATGAACCCTAGGCCTTATTTCGAAGCATTGCAATATCTTTTTTGCTCACTTTTGCTACTAGTTACCTTGCTGTTTTTATATTCTTAGATTACAAAAACCTATATATTGAAGGAAATATTCCCTAGAGGCAATAATAAAGTTATTATTTATTTCCTTAATTCATGATAAATGTTTATTATTCATGCTGTAATTGTATTAACTAGAAACATAATACATGTGTGAATACATAGACAAACAGAGTGTCATTAGTATGCCTCTACTTGACTAGCTCATTGATCAAAGATGGTTAAGGTTTCCTAACCATATACATGAGTTGTCATTTGATAAACGGGATCACATCATTGGGAGAATGATGTGATTGAATTGACCCATTTCTTTAGCTTAGCACTTGATCGTTTTAGTTTACTGCTATTGCTTTCTTCATGACTTATACATGTTCCTATGACTATGAGATTATGCAACTCCCGATTATCGGAGGAACACTTTGTGTGCTCCCAAACGTCACAATGTAACTGGGTGATTATAAAGGTGCCCTACAGGTGTCTCCGATGGTACTTGTTGAGTTGGCATAGATCAAGATTAGGATTTGTCACTCCGATTATCGGAGAGGTATCTCTGGCCTCTCGGTAATGCACATCACTATAAGACTTGCAAGCAATGTGACTAATGAGTTAGTTGTGGGACGATGTATTACGGAACGAGTAAAGAGACTTGCCGGCAACAAGATTGAACTAGGTATTGAGATATCGACGATCGAATCTCGAGCGAGTAACATACCGATGACAAAGGGAACAACATATGTTGTTATGCGGTTCGACCGATAAAGATCTTCGTAGAATATGTAGGAGCCAATATGGGCATCTAGGTTCCGCTATTGGTTATTGACCAGAGAGGTGTCTCGGTCATGTCTACATAGTTCTCGAACCCGTAGGGTCCGCACGCTTAACGTTCGTTGACGATATAGTATTATATGAGTTATGTATGTTGGTGACCGAATGTTGTTCGGAGTCCCGGATATGATCACAGACATGACGAGGAACACCGGAATGGTCCGAAGATAAAGATTCATATATGGGATAATAGTGTTTGGTCTCCGGAAGTGTTTCAGAATTCACTGGAAGGGGTTCCGGATGTTTCCCGAAATGTTTGGGTACGAAAACACTTTATTTGGGCCAAAGGGGAAATACCACAAGGTTTTTGGAAAGCGCAAAAGGAAGTTTTGCGGAGTCCAGGCGCTAGACGCCAGGGTCCCTGGCGTCTGGGTCCAGATGCCGGGAACCCTGGCGTCTGGCCCTAGAGTCCGAGAAGGACTCTTGCCTTTCAGGTGAAACCGACTTTGTGGAGGCTTTTACTCCAAGTTTCGACCCCAAGGCTCAACATATAAATAGGGGTGCAGGGCTAACACCAAAGACACATCAAGAAACACCAAGTCGTGTGCCGGCAACCCCGTCCCCTCTAGTTTATCCTCCGTCATAGTTTCCGTAGTGCTTAGGCGAAGTCCTGCGGAGATTGTTCTTCACCAACACCGTCACCACGCCGTCGTGCTGCCGGAACTCATCTACTACTTCGCCCGTCTTGCTAGATCAAGAAGGTGAGGACGTCATCGAGCTGAATGTGTGCTGAAAGCGGAGGTGCCATACGTTCGGTAATTGAACAAGACGGATCGTGAAGGTGTACGACTACATCAACCGCCTTGATAAACGCTTCCGCTTAGCGATCTTCAAGGGTATGAAGATACACTCCCCCTCTCGTTGCTATGCATCACATAGATAGATCTTGCATGATCGTAGGAATTTTTTTGAAATTACTACATTCTCCAACAGTGGCATCCGAGCCAGGTTTATGCGTAGATGTTATATGCACGAGTAGAACACAATTGATTTGTGGGCGATACAAGTCATACTGCTTACCATCATGTCATACTTTGATTTGGCGGTATTGTTGGATGAAGCGGCACAGACCGACATTACACGTACGCTTACGCGAGACTGGTTCTACTGACGTGCTTTGCACATGGGTGGCTGGCGGCTGTCAGTTTCTCCAACTTTAGTTGAATCGAGTGTGGCTACGCCCGGTCCTTGTTGAAGGTTAAAACAGCACTAACTTGACGAAATATCGTTGTGGTTTTGATGCGTAGGTAAGAACGGTTCTTGCCCAGCCCGTAGCAGCCACGTAAAACTTGCAACTACAAAGTAGAGGACGTCTAACTTGTTTTTGCAGGGCTTGTTGTGATGTGATATGGTCAAGACGTGATGAGATATAAGTTGTTGTATGAGATGATCATGTTTTGTTGAAGTTATCGGCAACTGGCAGAAGCCTTATGGTTGTCTCTTTATTGCATAAGATGCAAGCGCCAAATAATTGCTTTACTTTATCGCTTTGCGATAGCAATAGTTGCAAGAGCAATAGTTGGCGAGACGACCATGTGACGGCATATTGATATAGATCAAGATGATGGAGATCATGGTGTCATGCCGGTGATGATGGAGATCATGACGATGCTTTGGAGATGGAGATCAAAGGCACAAGATGATGATGGCCATATCATGTCATATATTTTGATTGCATGTGATGTTTATCTTTTGTACATCTTATTTTGCTTAGTTCGGCGGTAGCTTTATAAGATGATCTCTCACTAAATTTTAAGATATAAGTGTTCTCCCTGAGTATGCACCGTTGCCAAAGTTCGTCGTGCCGAGACACCACGTGATGATCAGGTGTGATAAGCTCAACGTTCACCTACAACGAGTGCAAGCCAGTTTTGCACACGCAAAAATACTCGGGTTAAACTTGACGAGCCCAGCATATGCAGATATGGCCTCGGAACACCGAGACCGAAAGGTCGAGCGTGAATCATATAGTAGATATGATCAACATAGTGATGTTCACAATTGAAAACTACTCCATCTCACGTAATGATCAGTTTTGGTTTAGTTGATTTGGATCACGTGATCACTTAGATGATTAAAGGGATGTCTATCTAAGTGGGAGTTCTTAAGTAATATGATTAATTTAACTTTAATTTATCATGAACATAGTCTTGATAGTGTTTTGCAAATAATGTTGTACATCAATAGCTCGCATTGTTGCTTCCCTATGTTTTTATATGTGTTCCTAGAGAAAACTAAGTTGAAAGATGATAGTAGCAATGATGCGGACTGGGTCCGTGATCTGAGGTTTATCCTCATTGCTGCACAGAAGAATTATGTCCTTGATGCACCGCTAGGTGACAGACCTATTACAGGAGTAGATGCAGATGTTATGAATGTTTGGCTAGCTCAATATGATGACTACTTGATAGTTTAGTGCACCATGCTTAACGGCTTAGAATCGGGACTTCAAAGACGTTTTGAACGTCGTGGCCATATGAGATGTTCCAGGAGTTGAAGTTAATATTTCAAGCAAATGCCCGAGTTGAGAGATATGAAATCTCCAACAAGTTCTATAGCTTAAAGATGGAGGAGAATAGCTCAAGCAGTGAGCATGTGCTCAGATTGTCTGGGTACTACAATCGCTTGAATCAAGTGGGAGTTAATCTTCCAGATAAGATAGTGATTGAACGAGTTCTCTAGTCACCATCACCAAGTTACTAGAACTTCATGATGAACTATAGTATGCAAGGGATGACGAAAACGAATCCCGAGCTCTTCGTGATGCTGAAATCGACGAAGGTAGAAATCAAGAAAGAGCATCAAAGTGTTGATGATTGACAAGACCACTAGTTTCAAGAAAACGGCAAAGGGAAAGAAATGGAACTTCATGTAGAATGGCAAGCAAGTTGTCACTTCCGTGAAGAAGCCCAAAGCTAGACTAAAGCCTGAAACTGAGTGCTTCTACTTTAAAGCAAATGGTCACTGGAAGCGGAAATGCCCTGAATATTTGGTCGATAATAAGGATGGCAAAGTGAACAAGGGTATATTTGATATACAGGTTATTGATGTGTGCCTTACTAGTGTTTATAGTAGCCCTTGGGTATTTGATACTTGTTCGGTTGCTTAAAATTAGTAACTCGAACAGGAGTTACAGAATAAACAAAGGCTAGTTGAGGGTGAAGTGACGATGTGTGTTGGAAGTGGTTCCAAGATTGATATGATCATCATCGCACACTCCCTATACTTCCGGGATTAGTGTTAAACCTAAATAAATGTTATTTGGCGTTTGTGTTGAGCATGAATATGATTTGATCATGTTTATTGCAATACGGTTATTCATTGAAAGACAGAGAATAATTCTTGTTCTGTTTGCATGAATAAAACCTTCGATGGTCATACACCCAATGAAAATAGTTTGTTGGATCTCGATCATAGTGATACACATATTCATAATATTGATGCCAAAAGATGCAAAGTTGATAATGATAGTGCAACTTATTTGTGGCACTTCCGTTTGGGTCATATCGGTGTAAAGCGCATGAAGAAACTCCATAAAGATGGATTTTTGTAATCACTTGGTTATGAATCATTTGATGCTTGCAAACCATGCCTTTTGGGCAAGATGACTAAAACTCCGTTCTCCGGAACAATGGAACGAGCTACTGACTTGTTGGAAATAATACATACCGATGTATGCAGTCCAATGAGTGTTGATGCTCGTGGCGGGTATCGTTATTTTCTGACCTTCGCAGATGATTTAAGCAGATATGGGTATATCTACTTAATGAAACACAAGTCTGAAACATTTGAAAAGTTCAAAGAATTTCAGAGTGAAGTGGAGAATCATCGTAACAAGAAAATAATGTTTCTATGATCTGATCGTGGAGGAGAATATTTGAGTTACGAGTTTGGCCTTCATTTAAAACAATGTGAAAATAGTTTCATAGTTCACGCCACATGGAACACCGCAGCGTAATGGTGTGTCCGAACATCATAACCACACTTTATTGGATATGGTGCGACCTATGATGTCTCTTACCGGGTTACCACTATTGTTTTGGGGTTATGCATTAGAGACAGCTGCATTCACTTTAAATAGGGCACCATCAAAATCCGTTGAGACAACGCCTTATGAACTGTGGTTTGACGAGAAACCAAAGTTGTCGTTTCTTAAAATTTGGGACTGCGATGCTTATGTGAAAAAGTTTCAACCTGATAAGCTCGAACCCAAATTGGAGAAGTGCATCTTCATAGAATACCCAAAGGAAACTGTTGGGTACACCTTCTATCACAGATCCGAAGGCAAGATATTCGTTGCTAAGATGGATCCTTTCTAGAGAAGGAGTTTCTGTCAAAAGAAGTGAGTGGGAGGAAAGTAGAACTTGGTGAGGTAACTGTACCTGCTCCCTTATTGGAAAGTGGTTCATCACAAAAACCGGTTACTGAGATGCCTACACCAATTAGTGAGGAAGCTAATGATATTGATCAAGAAACTTCGGATCAAGTTACTACCAAACCTCGTAGGTCAAACAGAATAAGATCCGCACCAGAGTGGTATGGTAATCCTATTCTGGAGGTCATGTTACTTGACCATGGTGAACCTACAAACTATAAGGAAGCGATGATGAGCCCAGATTCAGTAAAATGGCTTGAGGCCATGAAATCTGAGATGGGATCCATGTATGAGAACAAAGTGTGGACTTTGGTGGACTTGCCCGATGATCGGCAAGCCATAGAAAATAAATGGATCTTCAAGAGGAAGACAAACGCTGATAGTAGTGTTACTATCTACAAAGCTCAACTTGTCACAAAAAGTTTTTTCGACAAGTTCAAGGTGTTGAATACGATGAGATTTTCTCACTCGCATCGATGCTTAAGTCTGTCTGAATCATGTTAGCAATTTCCACATTTTATGAAATCTGGCAAATGGATATCAAAACTGCATTCGTTAATTGGTTTATTGAAGAAGAGTTGTATATGATGCAACCATGAGGTTTTGTCAATCCTAAAGGTGCTAACAAAGTGTGCAAGCTCCAGTGATCCATCTATGGACTAGTGCAAGCATCTCAGAGTTGGAATATACACTTTGATGAGTTGATCAAAGCATATAGTTTTATACAGACTTGCGGTGAAGCCTGTATTTACAGGAAAGTGAGTGGGAGCACTACAGCCTTTCTGATAAGTATATGTGAATGACATATTGTTGATCAAAAATAATGTAGAATTTTCTGGAAAGCATAAAGGAGTGTTTGAAAGGAGTTTTTCAAAGAAAGACCTTGCTAAAGCTGCTTACACATTGAGCATCAAGATCTATAGAGATAGATCAAGACGCTTGATAAGATTTTTCAATGAGTACATACCTCGATAATATTTTGAAGTAGTTAAAAATGGAACAGTCAAAGAAGGAGTTCTTGCCTGTGTTGCAAGGTGTGAAGTTGAGTAAGACTCAAAACCTGACCATGGCAGAAAATAGAAAGAGAATGAAAAGTCATTCCCTATGCCTCAGTCATAGGTTCTATAAAGTATGCTATGTTGTGTACCAGACCTATTGTATACCTTGCTCTGAGTTTGGCAAGGGAACACAATTTTGATCCAGGAGTAGATCACTGGACAGCAGTCAAGAATATCCTTAGTAAGGACTAAGGAAACGTTTCTCGATTATGGAGGTGATAACAGAGTTCGTCGTAAAGAGTTACATCGGTGCAAGCTTTTACACCAATCCAGATGACTCTAAGTCTCAATCTTTATACATATTGAAAGTGGGAGCAATTAGCTAGAGTAGCTCCGTGCAGAGCATTGTAGACATAAAATATTTGCAAAATACATACGGCTCTGAATGTGACACACCCGTTGACTAAACTTCTCTCACGAGCAAAACATGATCATACCTTAGTACTCTTTGGGTGTTAATCACATAGTGATGTGAACTAGATTATTGACTCTAGTAAACCCCTCGGGTATTGGTCACATGACGATGTGAACTATGGGTGTTAATCATATACAGATGTGAATATTGGTGTTAAATCACATGGTGATGTGAACTAGATTATTGACTCTAGTGCAAGTGGGAGACTGAAGGAAATATGCCCTAGAGGCAATATTAAAGTCATTATTTATTTCCTTAATTCATGATAAATGTTTATTATTCATGCTATAATTGTATTAACCGGAAACATAATACATGTGTGAATACATAGACAAACAGAGTGTCACTAGTATGCCTATACTTGACTATCTCGTTGATCAAAGATGGTTAAGGTTTCCTAAGAATATACATGAGTTGTCATTTGATAAACGGGATCACATCATTGGGAGAATGATGTGATTGACTTGACCCATTCCGTTAACTTAGCACTTGATCGTTTTAGTTTACTGCTATTGCTTTTTTCATGACTTATACATGTTCCTATGACTATGAGATTATGCAACTCCCGATTACCGGAGGAACACTTTGTGTGCTACCAAACGTCACAACGTAACTAGGTGATTATAAAGGTGCTCTATAGGTGTCTCTGATGGTACTTATTGAGTTGGCATAGATCAAGATTAGGATTTGTGACTCCGATTGTCGGAGAGGTATCTATGGGCCCTCTCGGTAATGCACATCACTATAAGCCTTGCAAGCAATGTGACTAATGAGTTAGTTGTGGGATGATGTATTACGGAACGAGTAAAGAGACTTGTCGGTAACGAGATTGAACTAGGTATTGAGATACCGACGATCGAATCTCGGGCGAGTAACATACCGATGACAAAGGGAACAACGTATGTTGTTATGTGGTTCGACCGATAAAGATCTTCGTAGAATATGTAGGAGCCAATATGGGCATCTAGGTTCCGCTGTTGGTTATTGACCAGAGAGGTGTCTCGGTCATGTCTACATAGTTCTTGAACCCGTAGGGTCCGCACGCTTAACATTCGTTGACGATATAGTATTATATGAGTTATGTATGTTGGTGACTGAATGTTGTTTGGAGTCCCTGAAATGATCACGGACATGACGAGGAACTCCGGAATGGTCCGGAGATAAAGACTGATATATGGGATAATAGTGTTTGGTCTCCGGAAGGGTTCCGGAATTCACCGGAAGGGGTTCCGGATGTTTCCCGAAATGTTTGGGTATGAAAACACTTTATATGGGCCAAAGGGGAAAGCCCACAAGGTTTTTGGAAAGCGCAAAAGGAAGTTTTGTGGAGTCCAGGGGACAGACGCCAGGGTCCCTGGCGTCTGGGTCCAGACGTCGGGATCCCTGGCGTCTGGCCCTGGAGACCGAGAAGGACTCTTGCCTTTCGGGTGAAACTGACTTTGTGGAGGCTTTTACTCCAAGTTTCGACCCCATGGCTCAACATATAAATAGAGGGGCAGGGCTAACACCAAAGACACATCAAGAAACACCAAGCCGTGTGCCGGCAACCCCGTCCCCTCTAGTTTATCCCCCATCATAGTTTCCGTAGTGCTTAGGCGAAGCCCTGCGGAGATTGTTCTTCACCAACACCGTCACCACGCCGTCGTGCTGCCGGAACTCATCTACTACTTCGCCCGTCTTGCTGGATCAAGAAGGCGAGGACGTCATTGAGCTGAACGTGTGCTGAACACGGAGGTGTTGTACATTCGGTACTTGATCGGGGCGGATCGTGAAGGTGTACCACTACATCAACCGCGTTGATAAACGCTTCCGCTTAGCGATCTTCAAGGGTATGAAGATACACTCCCCCTCTTGTTGCTATGCATCACATAGATAGATCTTGCGTGATCGTAGGAATTTTTTTGAAATTACTACGTTCCCCAACATATATACCATCCATATTGCACATGTATCACCATCTCTTCGCCGAACTAGTGCACTTATACAATTTACCATTGTGTTGGGTGTGTTGGGGACACAAGAGTCTCTTTGTTATTTGGTTGTAGGGTTGTTTGATAGAGACCTTCTTCATCCCACGCCTCCCACGGATTGATAAACCATAGGTCATCCACTTGAGGGAAATTTGCTAGTGTCCTACAAAACTCTGCGCTTGGAGGCCCAACACGAGTCTACAAGAAGAAGGTTGCATAGTAGACATCATACACTGCGACCACATCGCCTATGGGTTGAACGCAACTTGTCATGTGTGGGGCTTCCAGAGAAAGAGGAGCTTTGCACCTCCGCGGCAACAACAATTACAAGACTGAGAAAAGATAAGTTGCGAAACCTTTACTGGATTCCAGGGTCCCTTCCATGTGTCCTTTGTGACTCCTTTGCTTTAGACCCTAGTGTTATGTTTGGGGATATCTGTAGCATAAAGGGACTCTTCCGTTGTCGCCTGCGTCCTCGTCTGTTTCGAGTGTGCTTAACAGGCCAGGCAGCCGCATCGATAACGTCGAAGGGAAACTCGCCGGTGGTGCCTATGCTTGCAAGAATGCCAAGGGCCCGTCCCCACGGCAGCGCAGCTAGTACTTGCCCTGGGAGGCTCCTAGCATTCACATGATTTTATACCATACAAGAACAACAGGCAGTATAAACTTAAAAGGATAGCATTGGTCCACGCAACTACTTAAGAGCACTATTACGAAACAAAAAGTAGAAAGGCCTAACACAAGGCCAAAATATGTCTTTTTGTGGCAGCATCCTAGCGAGCGGAGCAAGAGAAGCTAGTCCCGACGTCCTCCTTGGACTCGGGGAACATGATGGACCTTGTCGGACAACAGCCCGACGATTTGAGCAGCAACAGAAGTATCCATCCCGGCAGGCAGCCTCTTGAAAGCATCGAAGATGTCGAGGTCGGGATGGCAATGCACATAATTCACGAGGAGAGTGAAGATGGCATCCCAAGAAAACTTTTGAGACTCACTGGCGAAGCAGGCTGATCTGTCGTCCTCATATGTCTTCACCCCTTCAATGAGACCCTCGAAGAAATATGTTAACTTGACGCTTGGGACTTCATGCTCATTGACGGAGATGATCTCGCTTTTCATGTTCATCTTGGCAATCTGGGAGGAGATACACCCAGCTATGTCCACCAGACTCTTCGACCAGATGTTATACAGATCAACTTGCTCCTTGAGTTTGTACTCTGCATCCCTGCAGAGAGATCTGGCAGTGTTGGCTTCTTCTGCCAAGACCCTTCGCGGTCCTTGGCCTGCTCAAGATCATTCTCAAGGGTAGCAAGCTTGGTCTTCTGATCTTCAATAGTGCTGGAAGCGGTCCTCAGGTCTTGGTCCTTGGATGTAAGCTGCGATTGCAGTCCCTCCAACATGGAGGATGTTTTCCGCGCTTCCTCCCGGAGGGCTCGATCTCTTTCTTGCTCCTGGTAAGTTCTTCTTCCACCTTTCCCATGCGGTTTTCAAGCTCTACTTTGGATCCAGAAGCCGCAACAAGGTTATCAGAGACTTCCTTCAATTTAGCTGCCGCGTCATGATCCTGCGAGTTGATGGCCTTCTTATGGTTGTCCTCCAAATGCTTGATGCACTGCTGAACAAGGTTTTCTAGCTCATCGTCTTTGGCACAAAGGGCATCAACCAGGGCATGCTCACGAGTGGCAATATATCTGGCTTGGGCATTGTCGCGCCTTGCACTCTGTCAGCCTAGCATCGTGAGTTCTTGCTCTCTCCGTGGTGGCCGCCATCTTCTCCTCTTGGTCCCTGAGCTCGCGGGACCTGCTATTGTACCAGGAGCGTAGTTATTTTGCCTTGTCAGTTGTCGGGTGGCGGAATCACAGGCTTTGTGATCATCCTGGATCGCTTGCCGCTTTTGGTCGTACCTCTCATGTACTTCCTTGAGCCCGACAGCCACTGTCTCCGGGAAGGCCAACTCTTTGGAGCTTCCATCGGGGTCATTCACTTGCTTTGTCCTCTGGGTCAAGGGGGCCAGTATGCGACAGATCTCCTCGTCAAAGTTCACCCCAGCAATGACTGACGAGCTGGGGATTGTCGGGGCTGAGGGAGCTACAACCATCGCCAAGCTGCTTGTTGGGATAGTCACCCTCAAGTGGGAGGCATCGCTCTGAAGAGGCGCTTTCCCCTCAACTTCCATGATTGGGACAGTTGAGTCACCGGGGATTTTTTCTTCCTCCATTGAGGTTCCTTGGGCATCCTTGGAGGCCTCGGCATGGCCTTCTTCTATGGAAATCATGAGGGCTTCTACAACAGCATCCCTTCCTATGTCTGCCACTTCCTCCAAAAGTTCCTTTTCTTCAAACACGGGGGCCGCGAAGGAGTGGAGGCAAGGAAGGAATGAAGGTCAAGAACCAGAACCATAAATATTAAGAAAGCCACAATTCCCGACATGGAGTCGAAGGTAGCTAGATTACCTATCGGAGGCTGGTGGGAGGAAATTTCTCCTTCCTCGGCAGTATCTGTTGCTAGCGGGCACCTAGCGTCCTCTTCTTCCATAGGGGTGACTTCGATGCGGGCAGACCTGGCAGAAGGGGCACTTGTCGGAGATCCCCTTCTTTGTGTGTCACTTGCAGGAGGAACTGAAATGGTCATTGTTTGTTGCCGGGATTCCCTATGGGAGCTCCCGCCAGTGCCCTTGGCAGGCGACAGGATAACTTCAGCATGGCCACCAATGGGTGCGGTCCTACCCATGCCTTCGCGCAGGGGGCTGGGAACGAGGTATCCACCGACATCTCTTGCCGGTCCAGCACCTGACATCGATCCCGGCTCCTTCGTCGTTTTGGCCCGCTTGGCCCGTTGCGCCAAGGTCTCTTCGTCCCTGTCAAAGCCAGCATCACAAGATCAGCAACGAATCAAAAAGGATGCTATTGAAGAAGAATGATTGAAATTAAGAAAAGCTAATGATTGTCCTCACTCTGGATCATCAAGCATGGCGCTGATCTCATACATCAGAGGCGGGGGTGATTCCTTGGCCCTCTTGAGCGGGGGGGGGGGGGGGGGGTTCTGCTTACTGATGGTTTCGGGCTTGATGGAGGCGTGGGGTCAACACCTTTCACCACCCGCTGCTGGGAAGGTGGGGTTGGGGCTAGAGCAAGACAGGTTGAGTGGCGGTGGATGACATCTTCTGTGCTTCTCTTGATGGTGGTCTTCTTCACTTTGGGCCCAGCCCGTGACGAAGACGGCACCACTAGCTCTTTGCTCCCCCTCTTGCGAAGCCGACGTCTCTGCACTGGGGCTTGGGGGCTCTCTTCGAGTCCTTTCTCCTCTGCGGGCATTGCGGTCCCCTTGCCCAAGCAGCCCCTTCCACGGCGGCCTCAAACCCAGCAGCTCCGATCCCGGCAGCCACGACCCCTAGCGCCTCAACCTCAGCAATCTCTTCATCAACACGCTCTTCCTCTGAGGAGTTCCCTTCATCATCATTACCAACTGACACGGCAACCTTGAGCTTTTGGACCTCCTCAAGCCTACTCTTGATGTACTCCTGCTCCTGCTCGGTGGTACCCTTGGTGAAGTCAGTCTCCTTCTTGGTGGCCCTCTCCACTAAGCTTGAGGCCCAGTGATGTCTACTACACAACCTTCTTCTTGTAGACGTTGTTGGGCCTGCAAGTGCACAGGTTTGTAGGACAGTAGCAAATTTCCCTCAAGTGGATGACCTAAGGTTTATCAATCCGTGGGAGGCATAGGACGAAGATGGTCTCTCTCAAGCAACCCTGCAACCAAATAACAAAGAGTCTCTTGTTTCCCCAACACACCCAATACAATGGTAAATTTTATAGGTGCACTAGTTCGGCGAAGAGATGGTGATACAAGTGTAATATGGATAGTAGATTTCTAATCTGAAATTATAAAAACAGCAAGGTAGCAAGCGATAAAAGTGAGCGTAAAGGGTATTGCAATGATAGGAAACAAGGCCTAGGGTTCATACTTTCACTAGTGCAAGTTCTCTCAACAATAATAACATAGATAGATCATATAACAATCCCTCAACATTCAACAAAGAGTCACTCTAAAGACACTAATAGCGGAGAACGAATGAAGAGATTATGGTAGGGTACGAAACCACCTCAAAGTTATCCTTTCTGTTCTATCTATTCAAGAGTTCGTAGTAAAATAACATGAAGCTATTCTTTCTGCTCAATCTATCATAGAGTTCATACTAGAATAACACCTTAAGACACAAATCAACCAAAACCCTAATGTCACCTAGATACTCCATTGTCACCTCAAGTATCCGTGGGCATGATTATACGATATGCATCACACAATCTCAGATTCATCTATTCAACCAACACAAAGTACTTCAAAGAGAGCCCCAAAGTTTCTACCGGAGAGTCAAGACGAAAACGTGTGTCAACCCCAATGCATAGGTTCATGGGCGGAACCCGCAAGTTGATCACCAAAACATACATCAAGTGGCACATGATATCCCATTGTCACCACAGATAAACACGGCAAGACATACATCAAGTTTTCTCAAATCATTAAAGACTCAATCCGATAAGATAACTTCAAGAGGAAAACTCAATTCATCACAAGAGAGTAGAGGGGGAGAAACATCATAAGATCCAACTATAATAGCAAAGCTCGCAATACATCAAGATCATGCCATAGAGAGAACACGAGAGAGAGATAGAGAGAGAGAGAGAGATCAAACACATAGCTACTGGTACATACCCTCAGCCCCGAGGGTGAACTACTCCCTCCTCGTGATGGATAGCGCTGGGATGATGAAGATGGACACCGGTGATGGGTTCCCCCTCCGGCAGGGTGCCCGAACGGGCTCCCGAGAGGTTTTTGGTGGCTACAGAGGCTTGCGGCGGCGGAACTCCCGATCTATGTTCTTTTCTGATGTTTTTAGGGTAAGTAGGCTTATATAGGTGAAAGAAGTCGGTCGGGGGAGCCTCGAGGGGCCCACGAGAGGGTAGGGCACGCCCAGGGGGTGGGCGCGCCCCCCTGTCTCGTGGCCTCCCCGATAATCCCCTGGCTTGCACTCCAAGTTTCTGGGATTGGTTCTGTTCCAAAAATAGCTTTTCCGAAGGTTTCATTCCGTTTGGACTCCGTTTGATATTCCTTTTCTTCGAAATACTGAAACAGGCAATAAAACAGCAATATGGGTTGGGCCTCCGGTTAATAGGTTAGTCCCAAAAATGATATAAATGTGTAAAATAAAGCCCATAAACGTGCAAAAGGGGTAATATAATAGCATGGAACAATCAAAAATTATAGATATGTTGGAGACGTATCAAGCATCCCCAAGCATAATTCCTGCTCATCCTCGAGTAGGTAAATGATAAAAACAGAATTTTTGATGTGGAATGCTACCTAGCATCATTCTCAATGAAATTTTCTTTATTGTGGCATGAATGTTCAGATCCAAATGATTCAAGATAAAAGCTTATAAAACATAAAAATATTAATGCTTCAAATCATACTAACAAATAATCATGTCCTATCAAAATAGCATAGCCAAAGAAAGCTTATCCCTACAAAATCATATAGTTAGGCCATGCTTCATTTTCATTACACAAAATACTCCCATCATGCGCAACCCTGATGACGAGCCGAGCAATTGTTTCATACTTTTTAACGCGCTTTAGCTTTTTCAACTCTTACGCAATACATGAGCGTAAGCCATGGACATAGCACTAAGGTGGTAAAAGATGGTGGTTGTGAGGACAAAAAGAGGGAGAAGATAGTCTCACATCAACTAGGCGTATCAACGGGCTATGGAGATGCCCATCAATAGATATCAATGTGAGTGAGTAGGGATTGCCATGCAACAGATGCACTAGAGCTATAAATATATGAACGCTCAATAAAAAGAACTAAGTGGGTGTGCATCCAACTCGCTTGCTCACGAAGACCTAGGGCATTTTGAGGAAGCCCATCATTGGAATATGCCAGCCAAGTTCTATAATAAAAGATTCCCACTAGTATATGAAAGTGACAACATAGGAGACTCTCTATCATGAAGATCATGGTGCTACTTTGAAGCACAAGTGTGGAAAAAGAGATAGTAGCATTGTCCCTTCTCTCATTTTCTCTCATTTTATTATTTTCTCTTTTTTTCTCTTTTTTTCTTTTTCTTTGGCCTCTTTTTTCTTTTCTTTTTGGACTTTCTCTTTTTTTCTCCTTTTTTTCTTTTAAAGTCCAAAGTCTCATCCTGACTTGTGGGGGAATCATAGTCTTCATCATCCTTTCCTCATCGAGACAATGCTCTAAAAATGAAGATCATCACACTTTTATGGATTTACAACTCAAGAATTACAACTCAAAGCTAGAACAAAATATGACTCTATATGAATGCCTCCGGCGGTGTACCGGGATATGCAATGACTCAAGAGCGACATGTATGAAAATTATGAAGGTGGCCTGGCCAAAAATATGATGTCAACTACATGATCATGCAAAGAGCAATATGGCAATGATGGAACATGTCATAATAAACGGGACGGTGGAAAGTTGCATGGCAATATATCTCGGAATGGCTATGGAAATGCCACAATAGGTAGGTATGGTGGCTGTTTTGAGGAAGGTAAATAATGGGTTCAATACCGACGAAAATTGCATGGTAATAAGAGAGGCTAGCAAAGTGGAAGGATGAGTGTGCATATATCCATGGACTCACATTAGTCATAAAGAACTCATATACTTATTGCAAAAGTCTACTTAGCCCTCGAAGCAAAGTACTACTATGCATGCCCCTAGAGGGATAGATTGGTAGGAAAAGACCATCGCTCGTCCCCGACTGCCACTCATAAGGAAGACAATCAAAAGAGCACCTCATGCAATAAATTTGTCACACAACTTTTACCATACGTGCATGCTATGGGACTTGCCAACTTCAACAAAAGTATTTCTCAATTTCATAATTACACACTTGCATTACCCTAACATTACTACCTTTATATATCAAAACAATTATCAAGCAACAAATTGATCATAGCATCCAATTCACTTCCTATGATAGTTTTTATTATACCCAACTTGGATGCTCATCATTCTAGGACCAAATTTGTAACCATAGCAAATACCATGCTGTTCTAAAAGACTCTCAAAATAATATAAGTGAAGCATGAGAGACTAGCAATTTCTTCAAAATTAATCCACCGCCATGCTCTAAAAGATATAAGTGAAGCACTAGAGCAAATGACAAACTACTCCAAAAAGATATAAGTGAAGATCAATAAGTAGTCAAATAATTGTGCAACTATGTGAAGACTCTCTAACATTTAAGAATTTCAGATCTTGGTATCTTATTCAAACAGCAAGCAAAACAAAATAAAATGGCATTGCAAGGATAGCACAACTCATGTGAAGAAGCAAAAACTTAGGCTCAACCGATACTAACCGATAGTTGTTGAAGAAGAAAGGTGGGATGCCTACCGGGGCATCCCCTGTTGGGGAACGTTGCAGAAAACAAAAATTTTCCTACTCATTTCACCAAGATCATCTAGGAGTTCATCTAGCAACGAGTGATTAGATGCATCTACATACCTTTGTAGATTGCGAGCGGAAGCGTTCAAAAGAACGGTGATGATGTAGTCGTACTCGACGTGATCCAAATCACCGATGACCAGCGCCGAACGGATGGCACCTCCGCGTTCAACACACGTACGGGACGGGAGACGTCTCCTCCTTCTTGATCCAGCAAGGGGGGAGGAGAGGTTGATGAAGATACAGCAGCACGACGGCGTGGTGGTGGATGCAGGGCGTCACAGCAGCAGGGCTTCGCCGAGACTACGAGGGAGAGACGTAACGGGGGGGAGATGGAGGCGCCAGGGGCTGGTGTGTGAAGTCCCTCCTCTCCCCCACTATATATAGGGGTGCCAAGGGGGGGGTGCGCAGCCTAGGAGATCCAATCTCCTATGGCCGGCGGCCAAGGGGAGGTTTCCCTCCCCCCCAAGGCACCTAGGGGTGCCTTCCACCACTAGGACTCCTCCTAGGGGGAAACCCTAGGCGCATGGGCCTATAGGGGCTGGTGCCCTTGGCCCATCTAGGCCAAGGCGCACCCCCTACAGCCCATGTGGCCCCCCGGGACAGGTGGCCCCACCCGGTGGACCCCCGGGACCCTTCCGGTGGTCCCGGTACAATACCGATAACCCCGAAACTTGTCCCGATACCCGAAATAGCACTTCCTATATATAATTCTTTACCTCCGGACCATTCCGGAACTCCTCGTGACGTCCGGGATCTCATCCGGGACTCCGAACAACATTCGGGTTTCTGCATATACATATCTTCATAACCCTAGCGTCACCGAACCTTAAGTGTGTAGACCCTACGGGTTCGGGAGACAAGCAGACATGACCGAGACGACTCTCCGGTCAATAACCAACAGCGGGATCTGGATACCCATGTTGGCTCCCACATGCTCCACGATGATCTCATCGGATGAACCACGATGTCGAGGATTTAATCAATCCCGTACGCTATTCCCTTTGTCTATCGATATGTTACTTGCCCGAGATTCGATCGTCGGTATCCCAATACCTCGTTCAATCTCGTTACCGGCAAGTCACTTTACTCGTACCGTAATGCATGATCCCGTGACCAGACACTTGGTCACTCTGAGCTCATTATGATGATGCATTACCGAGTGGGCCCAGTGATACCTCTCCGTCATACGGAGTGACAAATCCCAGTCTTGATCCATGTCACCCAACAGACACTTTCGGAGATACCCGTAGTCTACCTTTATAGTCACCCAGTTACGTTGTGACGTTTGGCATACCCAAAGCACTCCTACGGTATCCGGGAGTTACACGATCTCATGGTCTAAGGAAAAGATACTTTGACATTGGAAAACTCTAGCAAACGAACTATACGATCTTGTGCTATGTTTAGGATTGGGTCTTGTCCATCACATCATTCTCCCAATGATGTGATCTCGTTATCAATGACATCCAGTGTCCATAGTCAGGAAACCATGACTATCTGTTGATCAACGAGCTAGTCAACTAGAGGCTCACTAGGGACATGTTGGTGTCTGTTATTCACACATGTATTACGATTTCCGGATAACACAATTATAGCATGAATAAAGACAATTATCATGAACAAGGAAATATAATAATAATGCTTTTATTATTGCCTCTAGGGCATATTTCCAACAGTCTCCCACTTGCACTAGAGTCAATAATCTAGTTACATTGTGATGAATCGAACACCCATGGAATTCTGGTGTTGATCATGTTTTGCTCTAGGGAGAGGTTTAGTCAACGGATCTGCTACATTCAGGTCCGTATGTACTTTACAAATCTCTATGTCTCCATCTTGAACATTTTCACGAATGGAGTTGAAGCGACGCTTGATGTGCCTTGTCTTCTTGTGAAACCTGGGCTCCTTGGCAAGTGCAATAGCTCCAGTGTTGTCACAGAAGAGCTTGATCGGCCCCGACGCATTGGGTATGACTCCTAGGTCGGTGATGAACTCCTTCACCCATATTGCTTCATGTGCTGCCTCCGAGGCTGCCATGTACTCCGCTTCACATGTAGATCCCGCCACGACGCTTTGCTTGCAACTGCACCAGCTTACTGCCCCACCATTCAAAATATACACGTATCCGGTTTGTGACTTAGAGTCATCCAGATCTGTGTCGAAGCTAGCGTCGACGTAACCCTTTACGACGAGCTCTTCGTCACCTCCATAAACGAGAAACATTTCCTTAGTCCTTTTCAGGTACTTCAGGATATTCTTGACCGCTGTCCAGTGTTCCTTGCCGGGATTACTTTGGTACCTTCCTACCAAACTGACGGCAAGGTTAACATCAGGTCTGGTACACAGCATGGCATACATAATAGAACCTATGGCTGAGGCATAGGGGATGACGCTCATCTCTTCTATATCTTCTGCCGTGGTCGGACATTGAGCTGAGCTCAATTTCACACCTTGTAACACAGGCAAGAACCCCTTCTTGGATTGATCCATATTGAACTTCTTCAATATCTTATCAAGGTATGTGCTTTGTGAAAGACCTATGAGGCGTCTCGATCTATCTCTATAGATTTTGATGCCTAATATATAAGCAGCTTCTCCAAGGTCCTTCATTGAAAAACTTTTATTCAAGTAGGCCTTGATGCTGTCCAAGAGTTCTATATCATTTCCCATCAACAGTATGTCATCTACATATAATATGAGAAATGCTACAGAGCTCCCACTCACTTTCTTGTAAACGCAGGCTTCTCCATAAGTCTGTGTAAACCCAAACGCTTTGATCATCTCATCAAAGCGAATGTTCCAACTCCGAGATGCTTGCACCAGCCCATAAATCGAGCGTTGGAGCTTGCACACTTTGTCAGCATTCTTAGGATCGACAAAACCTTCCGGCTGTATCATATACAATTCTTCCTTAAGGAAACCATTAAGGAATGCCGTTTTGACGTCCATTTGCCATATTTCGTAATCATAGAATGCGGCAATTGCTAACATGATTCGGACGGACTTCAGCTTCGCTACCGGTGAGAAAGTCTCATCGTAGTCAACCCCTTGAACTTGTCGATAACCCTTAGCGACAAGCCGAGCTTTATAGATGGTCACATTACCATCCGCGTCTGTCTTCCTCTTAAAGATCCATTTATTTTCTATGGCTCGCCGCTCAACGGGCAAGTCAGTCAAAGTCCATACTTTGTTTTCATACATGGATCCTATCTCGGATTTCATGGCTTCTAGCCATTTGTCGGAATCCGGGCCCGCCATCGCTTCTTCATAGTTCGAAGGTTCACCGTTGTCTAACAGCATGATTTCCAAGACAGGGTTGCCGTACCACTCTGGTGCGGAACGTGTCCTTGTGGACCTTCGAATTTCAGTAGGGGCTTGATCAGAAGTATCTTGATCATTAACTTCCTCTCTAGTCGGTGCAGGCACCTCAGGAACATTTTCTTGAGTTGCGCCATTTTCCGGTTCAAGAGGTAATACTTCATCAAGCTCTACTTTCCTCCCACTTACTTCTTTCGAGAGAAACTCTTTCTCCAGAAAGGACCCATTCTTGGCAACAAAGATCTTGCCTTCGGATCTGAGGTAGAAGGTGTACCCAATAGTTTCTTTTGGGTATCCTATGAAGACGCATTTTTCCGACTTGGGTTCGAGCTTTTCAGGTTGAAGTTTCTTGACATAAGCATCGCATCCCCAAACTTTTAGAAACGACAGCTTAGGTTTCTTCCCAAACCATAATTCATACGGTGTCGTCTCAACGGATTTCGACGGAGCCCTATTTAAAGTGAATGCGGCAGTCTCTAAAGCATAGCCCCAAAAAGAAAGCGGTAAATCGGTAAGAGACATCATAGATCGCACCATATCTAACAGAGTGCGATTACGACGTTCGGACACACCATTACGCTGAGGTGTTCCAGGCGGCGTGAGTTGTGAAACTATTCCACATTTTCTTAAGTGTGCCCCAAACTCGTGACTCAAGTATTCTCCTCCACGATCTGATCGTAGAAACTTGATTTTCCTGTCACGTTGATTTTCAACCTCACTCTGAAATTCCTTGAACTTTTCAAAGGTTTCAGACTTGTGTTTCATTAAGTAGATATACCCATACCTACTTAAATCATCAGTGAGGGTGAGAACATAACGATAGCCACCGCGAGCCTCAACACTCATCGGACCGCACACATCAGTATGTATGATTTCCAATAAGTCGGTTGCTCGCTCCATTGTTCCTGAGAACGGAGTCTTGGTCATTTTACCCATAAGGCATGGTTCGCACGTGTCAAATGATTCATAATCAAGAGACTCTAAAAGTCCATCAGCATGGAGCTTCTTCATGCGTTTGACACCTATGTGACCAAGGCGGCAGTGCCACAAGTATGTGGGACTATCATTATCAACCTTACTTCTTTTGGTACTCACATTATGAACATGTGTAGCATCACGTTCGAGATTCATAAAGAATAAACCATTCACCATAGGAGCATGACCATAAAACATATCTCTCATAAAAATGGAACAACCATTATTCTCAGATTTAAAAGAGTAGCCATCTCGAATTAAACGAGATCCCGATACAATGTTCATGCTCAAAGCTGGCACTAAATAACAATTATTAAGGTTTAAAACTAATCCCGAAGGGAGATGCAGAGGCAGCGTGCCGACGGCGATCACATTGACCTTGGAACCATTCCCGACGCGCATCGTCACCTCGTCCTTTGCCAGTTTCCGCTTATTCCGCAGCCCCTGCTTTGAGTTACAAATGTGAGCAACTGCACCGGTATCAAATACCCAGGAGCCACTACGGGCACTAGTAAGGTACACATCAATTACATGTATATCACATATACCTTTTGTTTTGCCGGCCTTCTTATCCGCTAAGTACTTAGGGCAGTTCCGCTTCCAGTGACCGCTTCCCTTGCAATAAAAGCACTCAGTCTCGGGCTTGGGTCCATTCTTTGGCTTCTTCCCGGCAGCTTGCTTGCCGGGCGCGGCAACCTCCTTGCCGTCCTTCTTGAAGTTCTTTTTACCCTTGCCTTTCTTGAACTTAGTGGTTTTATTGACCATCAACACTTGATGTTCCTTCCTGACTTCTACCTCTGCTGATTTCAGCATAGCAAATACTTCAGGAATGGTCTTTTCCATCCCCTGCATATTGAAGTTCATCACAAAGCTCTTGTAGCTTGGTGGAAGCGACTGGAGGATTCTGTCAATGACCGCATCATCCGGGAGATTAACTCCCAGCTGAGTCAAGCGGTTATGCAACCCAGACATAGTGAGTATGTGCTCACTGACAGAACTGTTTTCCTCCATCTTACAGCTGAAGAATTTGTCGGAGACTTCATATCTCTCGACCCGGGCATGAGCTTGGAAAACCATTTTCAGCTCTTCGAACATCTCATATGCTCCATGTCTCTCAAAACGCTTTTGGAGCCCCGGCTCTAGGCTGTAAAGCATGCCGCACTGAACGAGGGAGTAGTCATCGAAACGTGCCTGCCAAGCGTTCATAACATCTTGTTCTGCAGGGAGAACGGGTGCGTCACCAAGCGGTGCTTGTAGGACATAATCTTTCTTGGCAGCTATGAGGATGATCCTCAGGTTCCGGACCCAGTCCGTATAGTTGCTGCCATCGTCTTTCAGCTTAGTTTTCTCTAGGAACGCGTTGAAGTTGAGGACTACGTTGGCCATTTGATCTACAAGACATATTGCAAAGATTTTAGACTAAGTTCATGATAATTAAGTTCAACTAATCAAATTATTAGTGAACTCCCACTTAGATTAGACATCCCTCTAGTCATCTAAGTATTACATGATCCGAGTTAAACTAGACCGTGTCCGATCATCACGTGAGACGGACTAGTCAACATCGGTGAACATCTTCATGTTGATCGTATCTTCTATACGACTCATGCTCGACCTTTCGGTCTTCTGTGTTCCGAGGCCATGTCTGTACATGCTAGGCTCGTCAAGTCAACCTAAGTGTTTGCATGTGTAAATCTGTCTTACACCCGTTGTATGTGAACGTCTGAATAAAACACCCGATCATCACGTGGTGTTTTGAAACAGCGAACTGTCGCAACGGTGCACAGTTAGGGGGAACACTTCTTGAATTTATTGTGAGGGATCATCTTATTTACTACCGTCGTTCTAAGTAAACAAGATGCAAAACATGATAAACATCACATGCAATCAAATAATAAACGTGACATGATATGGCCAATATCACATAGCTCCTTTGATCTCCATCTTGGGGCTCCATGATCATCTTGTCACCGGCTTGACACCATGATCTCCATCATCATGATCTCCATCATCGTGTCTCCATGAAGTTGCTCGCCAACTATTACTTCTACTACTATGGCTAACGCGTTTAGCAATAAAGTAAAGTAATTTACATGGCGTTTCTTGATGACACGCAGGTCATATAAAAGAATAAAGACAACTCCTATGGCTCCTGCCGGTTGTCATACTCATCGACATGCAAGTCGTGAATCCTATTACAATAGCATGAACATCTCATACATCACATATAGATCATTCATCATTCATCACAACTTTGGCCATATCATATCACAAACCACTTGCTGCAAAAACAAGTTAGACGTCCTCTAATTGTTGTTGCAAGTTTTACGTGGCTGAATTAGGGTTCTAGCAAGAACGTTTTCTTACCTACGTTAAAGCCACAACGTGATTTGTCAACTTCTATTTACCCTTCATAAGGACCCTGTTCATCGATTCTGCTCCAACTAAAGTAGGAGAGACAGACACCCGCCAGCCACCTTATGCATCCAGTGCATGTTAGTCGGTGGAACCGGTCTCACGTAAGCGTATGTGTAAGGTTGGTCCGGGCCGCTTCATCCCACAATACCGCTGAAGCAAGAAAGGACTAGTAACGGCAAGAAAGTTGACAAATCTACGCCCACAACAAATTGTGTTCTACTCGCGCAAGAAGAACTACGCATAGACCTAGCTCATGATGCCACTGTTGGGGAACGTTGCAGAAAACAAAAATTTCCTACTCGTTTCACCAAGATCATCTAGGAGTTCATCTAGCAACGAGTGATTAGATGCATCTACATACCTTTGTAGATTGCGAGCAGAAGCGTTCAAAAGGACGGTGATGATGTAGTCGTACTCGACGTGATCCAAATCACCGATGACCAGCGCCGAACGGACGGCACCTCCGCGTTCAACACACGTACGGGACGGGAGACGTCTCCTCCTTCTTGATCCAGCAAGGGGGGAGGAGAGGTTGATGAAGATCCAGCAGCACGACGGCGTGGTGGTGGATGCAGGGCGTCACAGCAGCAGGGCTTCGCCGAGACTACGAGGGAGAGACGTAACGGGGGGGAGATGGAGGCGCCAGGGGCTGGTGTGTGAAGTCCCTCCTCTCCCCCACTATATATAGGGGTGCCAAGGGGGGGTGGTGCGCAGCCTAGGAGATCCAATCTCCTATGGCCGGCGGCCAAGGGGAGGTTTCCCTCCCCCCCAAGGCACCTAGGGGTGCCTTCCACCACTAGGACTCCTCCTAGGGGGAAACCCTAGGCGCATGGGCCTATAGGGGCTGGTGCCCTTGGCCCATCTAGGCCAAGGCGCACCCCCTACAGCCCATGTGGCCCCCCGGGACAGGTGGCCCCACCCGGTGGACCCCCGGGACCCTTCCGGTGGTCCCGGTACAATACCGATAACCCCGAAACTTGTCCCGATGCCCGAAATAGCACTTCCTATATATAATTCTTTACCTCCGGACCATTCCGGAACTCCTCGTGACGTCCGGGATCTCATCCGGGACTCCGAACAACATTCGGGTTTCTGCATATACATATCTTCATAACCCTAGCGTCACCGAACCTTAAGTGTGTAGACCCTACGGGTTCGGGAGACAAGCAGACATGACCGAGACGACTCTCCGGTCAATAACCAACAGCGGGATCTGGATACCCATGTTGGCTCCCACATGCTCCACGATGATCTCATCGGATGAACCACGATGTCGAGGATTTAATCAATCCCGTACGCTATTCCCTTTGTCTATCGATATGTTACTTGCCCGAGATTCGATCGTCGGTATCCCAATACCTCGTTCAATCTCGTTACCGGCAAGTCACTTTACTCGTACCGTAATGCATGATCCCGTGACCAGACACTTGGTCACTTTGAGCTCATTATGATGATGCATTACCGAGTGGGCCCAGTGATACCTCTCCGTCATACGGAGTGACAAATCCCAGTCTTGATCCATGTCACCCAACAGACACTTTCGGAGATACCCGTAGTCTACCTTTATAGTCACCCAGTTACGTTGTGACGTTTGGCATACCCAAAGCACTCCTACGGTATCCGGGAGTTACACGATCTCATGGTCTAAGGAAAAGATACTTTGACATTGGAAAACTCTAGCAAACGAACTATACGATCTTGTGCTATGTTTAGGATTGGGTCTTGTCCATCACATCATTCTCCCAATGATGTGATCTCATTATCAATGACATCCAGTGTCCATAGTCAGGAAACCATGACTATCTGTTGATCAACGAGCTAGTCAACTAGAGGCTCACTAGGGACATGTTGGTGTCTGTTATTCACACATGTATTATGATTTCCGGATAACACAATTATAGCATGAATAAAGACAATTATCATGAACAAGGAAATATAATAATAATGCTTTTATTATTGCCTCTAGGGCATATTTCCAACATCCCCAAGCTTGGATGCTTGAGACTTCTTGAAATATTATCTTGGGGGTGCCTTGGGCATCCCCAAGCTTGAAATTTTGTGTCTCCTTAATTCCTCTCATATCATGGTTTCTCTTTTTATCAAAAAGCTTCATCCACACCAAACTCAACAATAACTCGTGAGATAGGTTAGTATAAACCAATGCAAAACCTTATCATTTTATACTGTAACAAATCACTAAAATTATTATTCCACATTTCATACTAAATTCCTCTGCATATTTAATACTCCTATCCTCAAATAGAATCAGTAAACAAGCAAACAGATGCAAACAATGCAACCATAACAGCAATCTCCCAAAACAGTATAGTCTGTAAAGAATGCAAGATTCATCATACTTCCCTAACTCCAAAAATTATGAGAAAAATACTAAGATGTATAAGATTTATCAGATCTCAATATGCAAAGAGATTCAACATTATACCATTCTCTGACTTTTCTAGGGAATTTTTGCAACAGCGGTAAACTTTCTGTTTTCAAACAGCAACATGTATACTTGCAAAATAAGCATGGTAAAGATTATCCTTGACATTTTTATTGAAACTAAAGATGCAAAACATTATTCTAAATGACAGCAAGCAAATACTAATAAAATAAAATGACACTCCAAGCAAAACACATATCATGTGGCGAATAAAAATATAGCTCCAAGTAAAGTTACTGATGAACGAAGACGAAAGAGGGGATGTCTTCCGGGGCATCCCCAAGCTTAGGCTATCGGTTGTCCTTGGATATTACCTTGGGGTGCCTTGGGCATCCCCAATCTTAGGATCTTGCCACTCCTTATTCCATAGTCCATCGAATCTTTACCCAAAACTTGAAAACTTCAACCACACAAAACTCAAAACAAAACTCGTAAGCTCCGTTAGTATAAGAAAATAAAACCACCACTTAGGTACTGTAATGAACTCATTATAAATTCATATTGGTGTAATATCTACTGTATTCCAACTTCTCTATGGTTCATACCTCCCGATACTAATCATAGATTCATCAAAATAAGCAAACAACACATAGAAAACAGAATCTGTCAAAAACAGAACAGTCTGTAGTAATCTGTATCAAATGTATACTTATGGAAATCAAACAATTCTGAAATAAATTGCTGGACCTGAGTAATTTGTATATTAATCATCTGGAAAAAGAATCAACCTAAAATAACTCTCCAGTAAAACATGGCAGCTAATCTCGTGAACGCTAAAGTTTCTGTTTTTTACAGCATGATCACAAAGACTTCACCCAAGTCTTCCCAAAGGTTCTACTTGGCACTTTATTGAAACAAAAGCTATAAAACATGATTACTACAGTAGCACAATCATGTGGACACACAAAAACAATAAGGGTAAATATTGGGTTGTCTCCCAACAAGCGCTTTTCTTTAATGCCTTTTTAGCTAGGCATGATGATGGCAATGATGCTCACATAAAAGATAAGAATTGAAACATAACGGGAGCATAATGAAGCATATGAATAGCACATTTAAGCCTAACCCACTTCCTATGCATAGGGATTTTGTGAGCAAACAACTTGTGGGAACAATAATCAACTAGCATAGGAAGGTAAAACAAGCATAGCTTCAAGATTTTCAACACATAGAGAGGAAACTTGACATTATTGCAATTCCTACAAGCATATATTCCTCCCTCATAATAATTTTCAGTAGCATCATGAACGAATTCAAAAATATAATCAGAACCTAAAGCATTATTTTCATGATCTACAAGCATAGAGAATTTACTACTCTCCACATAAGCAAAATTCTTCTCATTCGGAATAGTGAGAGTATCATAAAAGACTTGAACACTAAAAATTGTTTCCACATTAAAAGAGTAATGTTAAGAAAAATGGTAATCATAATCATGAAAAGTTTTATAAATATAATCATCACTACTTTTTATAGCATAATTTTCATCACAATAATCATCATAAGTAGCAACTTCGTTCTCATCATCAATTGGAACCTCTTCCGAAATAGTGGAATCATCACTAAATAAAGTTGACACTCTTCCAAATCCACTTTCATGTTCATCATAATAAGATTCAACATCCTCCAAAATAGTGGGATCACTACTTCCTAAAGTTGACACTCTTCCAAACCCACTTTCATCAATATAATCATCATAGGTAAGAGGCATGATATCATCATAACAACTTTGCATATCAAAACTTGGGATGCTAAAAATATCATCTTCAATAAACGTAGCATCCCCAAGCTTGGGACAAACATTAATTTCAGCAAATATATTCTCAAATATTTCATCCTCATCAAACATAGCTTCCCCAAGCTTGGGCCCTTTCATATCATAAGCATAATCACTCTCATCGTTAAAAATGGATAGCACCAATAGTAAAGCAATTATCATCATCACAGTGAGTAGTAGGAGCAACATCATTTGGGAGGGATACCTTTATACCTTTGTTGCTCCTTCTTTTCTTTTTCTTCTTCACATTATGTGTGGGTTCAACCTTCCTCTTTGAGCTCCTTATTGATGAGATTGGTTGAATAGAAAGCTCCTCCTCGTTACCTGATTCATCATAAGAAATAATAGGAGGATATTGGGAAGTCTCTCCCTTTCATTAGTATTCTCATCATCTTCTATTTGCTTTCTTTTCTTTAGGTAATTGGAAATATAAGTATTTTCAATGCAATTCACCGCACAAAACATATAAATCGTCTCTAGATCAATATCAAGGAAATGCTCAAGATTAAATTTTGGAATAAGCTTAGTTGCACGTTTCAATTCTTCATAACCAAAAGCAATCTAAGTTCATTGTAATGAGCAAGGGAGATCAAATCATCACAATTTTTGGACACGATTCGATCATGAAACAATTTGCATTGGAGATGTAAATGATCACATTCATTGCAAAATTCACAACGGTAAAGATATCTTAAATTCTCCGCACTCCTATCTAGCCTTTCTTGCAACCTTTCAGTTTCTAAATACTTATGCCTCTTGCAATATATATCTTCTCTATTTGGTGTGTTCATGCAAACATGCACTCCACAAAAGTTGACATGCTTATGAGAGATATTTTCCTCATGACTAGAGCAATCATCATTAGTACTATGGATATTCAAAGAGTTCATACTAACAACATTGCAATCATGCTCATCATTCAAAGATTTAGTATCAAAAATTCTATAGATTTCTTCTTCTAGAACTTGAGCACAATTTTCCTTTTCATCAAACTCACGAAAGATATTAAAAAGACGAAGCGTATGAGACAAACTTAACTCCATTTTTTTGTAGTTTTCTTTTATAAACTAAACTAGTGATAAAACAAGAAACAAAAAAGATTCGATTGCAATATCTAAATATATACCTTCAAGAACTCACCTCCCCGGCAGCGGCACCAGAAAAAAGCTTGATGTCTACTACACAACCTTCTTCTTGTAGACGTTGTTGGGCCTGCAAGTGCACAAGTTTGTAGGACAGTAGCAAATTTCCCTCAAGTGGATGACCTAAGGTTTATCAATCCATGGGAGGTGTAGGATGAAGATGGTCTCTCTCAAGCAACCCTGCATCAAAATAGCAAAGAATCTCTTGTGTCCCCAACACACCCAATACAATGGTAAATTGTATAGGTGCACTAGTTCGGCGAAGAGATGGTGATACAAGTGCAATATGGATAGTAGATAAAGGTATTTGTAATCTGAAATTATAAAAACAGCAAGGTAGCAAGCGATAAAAGTGAGCATAAAGGGTATTGCAATGATAGGAAACAAGGCCTAGGGTTCATACTTTCAATAGTGCAAGTTCTCTCAACAATAATAACATAGATAGATCATATAACAATCCCTCAACATGAAAAAAAGAGTCACTCCAAAGACACTAATAGCGGAGAACGAATGAAGAGATTATGGTAGGGTACGAAACCACCTCAAAGTTATCCTTTCTGTTCTATCTATTCAAGAGTTCGTAGTAAAATAACATGAAGCTATTCTTTCCGCTCAATCTATCATAGAGTTCATACTAGAATAACACCTTAAGACACAAATCAACCAAAACCCTAATGTCACCTAGATACTCCATTGTCACCTCAAGTATCCGTGGGCATGATTATACGATATGCATCACACAATCTCAGATTCATCTATTCAACCAACAAAAGTACTTCAAAGAGAGCCCCGAAGTTTCTACCGGAGAGTCAAGACAAAAACATGTGTCAACCCCTATGCATAGATTCATGGGCGGAACCCACAAGTTGATCACCAAAACATACATCAAGTGGCACATGATATCCCATTGTCACCACAGATAAACACGGCAAGACATACATCAAGTGTTCTCAAATCATTAAAGACTCAATCCGATAAGATAACTTCAAGAGGAAAACTCAATTCATCACAAGAGAGTAGAGGGGGAGAAACATCATAAGATCCAACTATAATAGCAAAGCTTGCGATACATCAAGATCGTGCCATAGAGAGAACACGAGAGAGAGAGAGATCAAACACATAGCTACTAATACATTTCCTCAGCCCCGAGGGTGAACTACTCCCTCCTTGTCATGGATAGCGCCGGGATGATGAAGATGGACACCGGGGATGGGTTCCCCCTCCGGCAGGGTGCCGGAACGGGCTCTCGAGATGTTTTTGGTGGCTACAAAGGCTTGCGGTAGCGGAACTTCCGATCTATCTTCTTTTCTGATGTTTTTAGGGTACGTAGGCTTATATATGTGAAAGAAGTCGGTCGGGGGAGCCTCGAGGGGCCCACGAGAGGGTAGGGCGCGCCCAGGGGGTGGGCGCGTCCCCCTATCTTGTGGCCTCCTCAATGATCCCCTGGCTTGCACTCCAAGTTCCTGGGATTGGTTCTGTTCCAAAAATAGATTTTCTGAAGGTTTCATTCCTTTTGGACTCCGTTTGATATTCCTTTTCTTCGAAATACTAAAACAGGCAATAAAACAGCAATATGGGCTGGGCCTCCGGTTAATAGGTTAGTCCCAAAAATGATATAAATGTGTAAAATAAAGCCCATAAACATCCAAAGGGGGTAATATAATAGCATGGAACAATCAAAAATTATAGATACGTTGGAGACGTATCACCCAGCACATCTCATCCTCTAAGCTAGGTAGCTCCTAGTCTGCCTTAACCCCATTGGCATTGCAATCGGGCATCCACTTGAGGATTTGGTCAAGCGCAGAGGTTATGTGCAAATGAACAATTCTTCCGGGCAAGTGGAAAGTGTCGGACTTGTGGAAAAGTTGCTTGCACAGCTGATACGTCTCCAACGTATCTATAATTTATGAAGTATTCATGCCATGTTTACAACAATTTTATATGATTTTGGTATGATTTGATTAGAACTAACCCGGACTGTCCGTTGTCTTCAGCAGAACTACCGTGGTGTCGTATTTTTGTGCAGAAATAAAAGTTCTCGGAATGAGCTAAAAATTTATGGATAATATTTTTGGAAAATATAAAAAATACTAGAACGAAAAGAGGAGTCCTCAGGCAACCACAAGGGTGGAGGGCCCCCCTGGGCATGCCCCTGCCTTGTCATCACCTCGTAGGCCCACTTGACTTGTCCCCGACGCCAACACCTCCTATAAATACCAAAAACCTTAGAAATAAACCTAGATCGGGAGTTCCGCTACTGCAAGTATCTATAGCCACGACAAACCAATCAAGAGCCCGTTACGGCACCCTGTCGAAGGGGGAAACCATCACCGGTGGCCATGTTCATCATCCTGGTGCTCTCCATGACAAGAAGGGAGTAGTTCACCCTAGGGGCTGAGGGTATGTACTAGTAGCTATGTGTTTGATCTCTCTCTCTCTCTCTCTCTCTCTCTCTCTCTCTCTCTCTTGTTCTTGATTTGGCACGATCTTGATGTACCGCGAGCTTTGGTACTATAGTTGGATATTATGGTGTTTCTCCCCCTCTACCTTATTGTGATGAATTTAGTTTTACCTTTGAGGTTTCACTATTATCATATTGAATACTATTATGGATTTGAGAACACTCGATGTATGTCTTGCGTGGGATACCAATGGTGACAATGGGGTATTCTATTGATTCACTTGATGTATGTTTTGGCACTCAACTCGCTGATTCTCGAGGTGACATTGGGGTAATCTATGCGTAGGGGTTGATGCACGTTTTCGTCCTTGTTTCTCCGGTAGAAATCTTGGGGCACTCTTTGAAGTTCTTTGCGATGGATTGAATATTATGAATCTGAAGTTGTTTGATGCATATTGTATAATTGACCCAAGGATACTTGCGGTGACATTGGAGTATCTAGCTGACATTAGGGTTGATTGATGTGTGTCATATGGTGTTATTTTACTATGAACTCTAGGGTTGTTTGTGACACTTACAGGAATAGCTCAATGGATTGATCGGAAATAATAACTTTGAGGTGGTTTCGTACCCTACAAGCAATTTCATCTTATGTTCTCTGTGATAGGAACATTGGAGTGACTTTTGTCGCACGTTGAGGGATTGTCATATGATCTAATTATGTTATCATTGTTGAGATAACTTGCAGTAGTGAAAATATGAACCCTAGGCCTTGTTTCGAAGCATTGCAATACCGTTTTGCTCACTTTTGTTACTAGTTACCTTGCTGTTTTATCGACCATCCATATTGCACTTGTATCACCATCTCTTCGCCGAACTAGTGCACCTATACAATTTACCAGTGTATCAGGTGTGTTGGGGACACAAGAGAATCTTTGTTATTTGTTTGCAGGGTTGTTTGAGAGAGACCATCTTCATCCTATGCCTCCCACGGATTGATAAACCTTAGGTCATCCACTTGAGGGAAATTTGCTACTGTCCTACAAAACTCTGTGCTTGGAAGCCCAACACGAGTCTACAAAGAAGAAGGTTGCGTAGTAGACATCAAGCTCATTTATGGCGCCGTTGCCGAGGAGGTGAGTGCTTGAAGGTATATCTTTCGATCTTGCAATTGAATCTTTTAGTTTCTTGTTTTATCACTAGTTTAGTTTGTAAAATAAGAACTACAAAAAACACGAATTGAGGTTGCCTCAGATGCTTCATCTTTTTAATGTCTTTCGTGAAAATAATGGAAAGGAAAATTGTGCTCAAGTGTTAGAAGAAGAAGTCTATAAAATGTTTAGCATAAAATCTTTGTATGATGAGCATGATTGCAATGCTGTTAGTATGAATTCCTTGAATATCCATGATGCTAATGATATGCAAATCTACAAGGTTGGGGATGCTATGTTTGACGAATATGATATTTTTAGTCCCCCAAGTTTTGATGACAATATTTATTATGATGAAAGCATGCATCCTATTGATGAAAGTGGGTTTGGAAGAGTGTCAACTTTAGGAAGTAATGATCCCACTCTTTTGGAGGGTGTTGAATCTTATTGTGGTATTTATTAAAGTGGATTTGGAGAGGTCATGACTTTATTTAGTGATGAATCCACTATTTCGGAAGATGTTTCGATTGATTATGAGAACAAAGTTGCTATCTATGATGATTATTGTGATGACATGTATGCTAAGAATAATGATACCCATGAAACTTGTCATCTTGATTTTAATTTTCAATTGGATTATGCCTCGCATGATAGTTACTTTGTTGAGCTTGCTCCCACTACTAATCGTGAGAAGAAATTTGCTTATGTGGAGAGTAATAAAATTTCTATGCTTGTAGATCATGAAAAGAATGCTTTATGTGATGGTTATATTGTTGAATTCATTCATGATGCTACTGAAAATTATTATGAGGGAGGGTTATATGCTTGTAGGAGTTGCAATAATATCACGTTTCCTCTCTATGTGCTTAAAGTTTTGAAGTTATGCTTGCTTTGCCTCCCTATGCTAGTTGATTCTTGTTCCCATACTTTGTGTGCTCACAAAATCCCTATGCATAGGAAGTGTGTTAGACTTAAATGTGCTAGTCATATGCTTCATGATGCTCCTGTTATGTTTCAATTCTTATCTTTTATGTGAGCATCATTGACATCATCATGCCTAGCTGAAAAGGCATTAAAGAAAAGCGCTTGTTGGGAGACAACCCAATAGTTAACCCTATTGTTGTGTGTCTTCACATGATTATGATACTGTAGTAATCATGTTTTATAGATTTTGTTTCAACAAAGTGCCAAGTAAAGCCTTTGGGATAGTGTAGATGATAGTTGACTTGATTCTGTGCAAAAACAGAAACTTTTACTCTCACTCCAGGAATTTTGAAAATTCACTGGAATGTGGTTTTGATCTAAATTTTTGACACATGGTTGATATACAAATTGTCTACATTGTCCTAATTTTTCAGAATTTGTGGAGTTACAGAGGTATGGAAAGTTTCTAGATTACTACAGACTGTTCTGTTTTTAAACAGATTTTGTTTTTCATGTGTTGTTTGCTTATTTTGATGAATCTATGAGTAGTATCGGAGGGTATGAACTATGGAGAAGTTGGAATACAGTATATATAACACCAATATGAATTTAGAATGAGTTCACAACAGTACCTAAGTGGTGATTTTCTTTATTATACTAATGGAGCTTACGAGTTTTCTGTTGAGTTTTGAGTTGTGAAGTTTTCAAGTTTTGGGTAAAGAATCGATGGACTATGGAATAAGGAGTGGAAAGAGCCTAAGCCTGGGGATGACCAAGGTAATATTCAAGTACAACTAAGAGCCTAAGCTTGGGGATGCCCCGGATGGCTTCCCCTCTTTCGTCTTCGTTCATTGGTAACTTTACTTGGACCTATATTTTTATTCACCACATGATATGTGTTTTGCTTGGTCCGTCATTTTATTTTATTAGGGTTTGCTTGTTCTTTGAATAAAATATTAAGATCTGAATTACTTAAATAACAGAGAGTCCTCACATAGCTAAATAATTATTTGACTACTCATTGATCTTCACTTATATCTTTTTGGAGTAGTTTGTCCTTTACCCTCATGCTTCACTTATATCCCATGAGTAAATGGTTGAATGAATTAAATATCATAAATCTGAATTTATATATGTTTCTTATGCTTATACCATGGGGAGTAATGACTTCACATATAAGAAGTAGAGGTGGTAAATTTATTGAAAGTTAGCAAACATAGGATTGGTCACTTGAACAATTCATGAAAAATATTGAAGGAAGGGAGATTTCACATATAAATATACTATCTTGGACATCTTCTAGGATTGTGAGCCCCATTAATTATTTTCAGAGTTGATCAAATTAGTTGAAGTTGGACAAGGAAGACAACTTAATGAGTTATATTTGGGTATATTTGTATAGAAGTTATATTGTTATGGATCCTCCAGCATGTGGTGCTTGCTTTTTAGAATCTTTTGCTAGCCAAAATTTCTGTACTAAGTAGAGATACTACTTGTGCATCCAAAAACCCTTGAACCAAGTTTCTTCCATGAGTGTCCATCATATCTACATATATGCATTATTACCCGCCGTTCCAGGTAAATTTGCATGTGCCAAACTCTAACCCTTCAAATAATAATCTATTTTGTATGCCGGAATCGCTCATCTAGTGACTAGGGGTTGTGGGTATCTTCCATGCTAGGTGGGTTATTCTCATGATGAGTGGACTCCGATCATCATTCACGAGGAAATGGCTAGTAACCGGGATGCCCAGTTCCATGCTCAAATCAAATCAAATATAATTGCAAAACAAAACTCCCCCAGGATTGTTGATAGTTGGATGGTACCCGTTGTTTCGGACTAGCCGTGGAATGTGCTTGTTGGTGTGGGGAAGTAAAAACTATAGCATTCTGTTTGGGAACCGCCTATAATGTGTTTAGCATGGAAGATAGAGAGAAATCTTGGTTGTTATGTTGACAATGAAAGCATACCTCTCAAAATTATTTTCATCTCCGTTTTAAAAGCTTCAAGATATGGCACCTCTGCCAATCCCTGCTTCCCTCTACGAAGGGCCTATCTTTTACTTTTATGCAAGAGTCGGTAGTATTCCTTCTCATTCCAACCTACTCTTTAGTTGGCAAGCATCATGTGATGGGAAAAGATCTAAGCATGTATGGCCATTCAAACATATTTGATCATGAATTATTATTATTGACAATTATCTATAGATAAATAAGTTGGGAGTCAAAACATTAAGCCCCTATCTTTCTCTGTGTTCAATGGATGCTATTTGTTCTAAACATATGCTTTGAGTGGTAGCAATCATGGAAGACTATATGATAGTTGAGTATGTGGGATTTGCTAAATCAAAGTTCTTACATAGACCCTTCCTGAAAATAAGATGAATTGCAATTGTTTGATGACCGAGAACATAGTTTGTTAGTTTTCAAGAAAGTTTATGGTCTATGCTTTAACATGTGAATAGCTTGTTACTTGATCATGAAAAGCTTTATGATATGAGCTACTATTATGATATATAATGATGTTATAAAAAGTTATTGAAATTATCATTGATCAAACTTGTGCACTTGCTAGCATTCACACTTCATAAATTATTTCTTTTATCATTTACCTACTCGAGGACGAGCAAGAATTAAGCTTGGGGATGCTAATACATCTCCAACGTATCTACCATTTATGAAGTATTCATGCCATGTTTACAACAATTTTATATGATTTTGGTACGATTTGATTAGAACTAACCCAGACTTGCGCTGTTTTCAGCAGAACTACCGTGGTGTCATTTTTTTGTGCGGAAATAAAAGTTCTCGGAACGAGCTAAAAATTTACGGAGAATATTTTTGGAAAATATAAAAAATACTATAACGAAAAGATATCTGAGAGGAGTACCGAAGCAACCACAAGGTTGGAGGGCCCCCCAGGGTGCGCCCCCTGCCTTGTCATCACCTCGTGGACCCACTTGACTTGTCCCCGACGCCAACACCTCCTATAAATCCCAAAATTCTCAGAAGTAAACCTTGATCGGAAGTTCCACCGCCAAAAGCCTCGTAGCCACAAAAACCAATCAAGAGCCCGTTCCGGCACCCTGCCGGAGGGGGAAACTATCATTGGTGGCCAACATGATCATCCCGGCGCTCTCCATGATGAGGAGGTAGTAGTTCACCCTCGGTGCTGAGGGTATGACCAGTAGCTATGTGTTTGATCTCTCTCTCTCTCTCTCTCGTGTTCTTGATTTGACACGATCTTGATGTACCGCGAGCTTTGCTACTATAGTTGGATCTTATGGTGTTTCTCCCCCTCTACCTTCTTGTGATGAATTGAGTTTTACCTTTGAGTCTTCACTATTATCGGATTGAATACTATTATGGATTTGAGAACACTCAATGTATATCTTGTGTGGGATACCCATGGTGACAATGGGGTATTCTATTGATTCACTTGATGTATGTTTTGGCACTCAACTCGTGGATTCCCAAGGTGACATCGGGGTAATCTATGCATAGGGGTTGATGCACATTTTCGTCCTTTTTTCTCCGGTAGAAATCTTGGGGCACTCTTTGAAGTTCTTTGTGATGGATTGAATATTATGATTATGAAGTTGTTTGATGCATATCGTATAATTGACCCACAGATACTTGCGTTGACATTGGAGTATCTAGGTGATATTAGGGTTGATTGATGTGTGTCATGTGGTGTTATTTTACTACGAACTCTAGGGTTGTTTGTGACACTTACAAGAATAGCTCGATGGATTGATCGAAAAGAATAACTTTGAGGTGGTTTCGTACCCTACAAGCAATTTCATCTTATGTTCTCCATGATAGGAACTTTGGAGTGACTTTTGTCACACGTTGAGGGATTGCCATATGATCTAATTATGTTATCGGTGTTGAGAGAACTTTCCCTAGTGAAAGTATGAACCTAGGCCTTGTTTCGAAGCATTGCAATACCGTTTTCGCTCACTTTTGTTACTAGTTACCTTGCTGATTTTATATTTTTAGATTAAAAACCTATATCTACCATCCATATTGCACTTGTATCACCATCTCTTCACCGAACTAGTGCACCTATACAATTTACCATTGTATTGGGTGTGTTGGAGACACAAGAGACTCTTTGTTATTTGGTTGCAAGGTTGTTTGAGAGAGAACATCTTCATCCTACGCCTCCCACGGATTGATAAACCTTAGGTCATCCACTTGAGGGAAATTTGCTACTGTCCTACAAAACTCTGCGCTCGGAGGCCCAACATGAGTCTACAATAAGAAGGTTGTGTAGTAGACATCAACAGCCAGGCATGGCGCATGACTGACAAGTTGTTGGAAACGCCTAGATACAGTCGCATCCAGTCCGCAGCATTCTTGTACTCTCAAGTTAAGCGGTCCCATTGTTGCAGCGGGGCAATGCAACACCGAAGGAAATCGGCACCCACATGCTCGATGGTGAGCCCGGCAGCCTTGAGGAGGGCGAACCTTTTCAGTGTGGTGCGAAGTCTCTCATCAGTCGCTCCCGGGTCGCTCCAATCCTTGCCACACACCACACGTTTGCTCCGTGGCTGGCAAAACGGAGGGGCTTCCTGGTCCTCGATCCAGCACCAATCCCCTCTCCACTCCTCCCACTTGCCGTGCAGCTGCCCTCTGAGGTAATCCCAATCTTCTTTCCTCCCCTGCGAATCCATGATATGTTTCCCGAAAGGGATTTATCCTCAATGCGGGGGATGTAGAAGTGGTGGAACAGATCCACATTGGGGCAACACCGACAAAATTCTCGCAAAAATGGGAAAACACCGCCATGCACGTCATTTCATTGGGCGTGAAATCCAGCAAGCGCAATCCAAAGGAGTACATCATGGCACTGAAGAAATCAGAGAAAGGAGGGGAAAGTACGCAATAAAAGTAGGTGCAGAAGAATGGGTAGGAGTCGTTTGGAACCTTGGATCCATCAGGGAGAACTATCGGCTCCCCATGCCCCTTGGTATTTCTCCCCCACATGAAGGCATATCTCTGGATCAAGGTATTATCGTCCAAATATGACGGTGAGAAGACCACATTCTCCTGCCGCCGTTGAACCAAAGCTTCCGCTTCCTTCTTCTTCTCTTCGGCCTTCGGGTCTTCCTGCTTGGCCACTTGCTTCCCCTTCATAGCGCTCTTCTTGCGCCCCATTTCCTATGAGTGGAGAAGCAGGGAAATCTGAAGGTGGAGAAGACAGAGTGGCAGCGGAGACAGTTTTCGTCGAGAGGAAGAAGATGAAGCGAGAAGGGCGAAAGGCGTGAATGAGTAATGCTCCCCCCGCGTATGCCCTATTTTATCGGGACCATGCGAGGAGGGCTGGCTCTCCGCTATTCGCCTTTTCACAGGAACGCTCCCCCAATAACCACTGCAAAACCACGATCGCATGACCCGCAGTAACTGCGCGGAATGGACATGTGATTGACAAGGCAGTAAAATCATTACATGTGGATAGAGGGTTTTTGTCGCGTGTCTGTGCACTGCTTGGGGCATAACCCAACGCACCTACATCGTGTTTCTCTCAGGCCCGGGGGCTACTATCGGCGTACACAAATAGGGGTATTTTTTTCCCCTGACATGTGCATAGACTCGCGGGCAAAGCTGTCTTTGTCGGGCACGCCAGCGAACCAAGAACAAGATAGCATAAAGCCACCTTGGGAAGGCCTCCCTTGCCGGGAAGGAGAGAGCTTGGCCAGGTCAAGGCTGCACCCAAAAACGAGTCCAAATTCACCCTGACAGGCTAGCCGGGGCCGCCAAGATCAAACCCCGCCAAGCTCCTTTGGCGAAGAAGCTTCACCAAGATGCCACCACTCCACCTCACCGCATCCGAGTCACTAATTAGTGCGGTGTCCAGGTGGATCCTATCAAGCACATGGCAGACTCGTGGAGAAGAGATCGTCTTTATTGACATCCGTCCAGGCTTATAAGCGGCAGGTGGATCCTATCAAGCTGATAAGAAGAGGCAGATAAGCGGCGCAACAGGCTTGCCGGGATTCGCCCTCGGCACGACACCTAGAGGTGCATTTAATGCACTTTGTCCTAACTGTCAGAGTTAGATATGATAGCACTGTTAGCTATCTAATCGCACCCAAAATGACTGTTTTGCCATTGTGGTCACCCCTTAACCTATAAAAGGAGGCCTGAGACAACCTAGCAAAAAAAGGGTTCGAACACCTGGACCCCCTATACATGTACGCGTGTGGTTGCACTCCTGAGGCACCCTTGCCGGGCTAGTGCACTCTGCGCCTTTGTCTCTCACCAGATCAATCCACCCAAGCATGAGTAGGATTTTACTCTGCAAAGAGGCCCGAACCTGGGTAAAAGGCAAGTTGTCCATCATCATGATGTCCCCTATTGCTTTTGCTCTTTGTGCAACGCGGTCGTCCCCATGCCGAACCACAGAGGGACACCCCTGTCCCATAGGTGACCGTGCTTCCACGCCGACAGTGGGCGACGGTTGAGGGGAGGGCGGGGCAGCGAGACTAGCGTGGGAGCGCGGCCCGCAGGCGGTGGTGGCTGGCAGTCCGGCCGGTGGTCCGTTGGGGGCGGTTGGGGAAGAAGCCGTCTGGAGGTTGAAGAAAGGATTCGGTTGTTCGTTTTGCATTCGACGGTTGGAAAGAATCAACTGACCCAGTTTCAATTTTCAGTCGACTTACACCTAGCCACTCCCTAATAATGCATGTTATTGAACAAATAACACACAAGTTAACTAAATCCCCCCCCCCACACACACACGCACGCACAACTAACACTCACAAGGTCACAACCACTAGCAGAGCTAGATAGGATCTTTTTTTTGGTGGTGGTGGTGGGGCCACACGGAGGCACTGACACAATGTCCACTAAAAATCGGAGTCGTTGAGTTTGAAGATTGACGAAATCACCATTGTCATCTCTCCATCGACGACGAATATGTCGCCTACCCTGAAAGAATAATATGTCATCATAAGACATACAAGACTTCTGATCTAGGGTCTAATCCTCATCGGATCAAGAGTACAACCACGTAACTTTCTTGTGCCTTCTGGTATGGTATTACAAGTCAAATTGAACAGAAACACATATTTGTGTTAGTATAAATAAAAACTTTGAATGCCATTATAAGATAAAACAAATATAGCTATAGTAATATTTATGTTTGGCCAAAACATATAGTTGTATTTGATCATTCCAAATTGTTATGACCTATACCAACCAATATAGGCAATCCATTATTTATTAAGAATTTCTAGGGTATTTTCATATACAACGTGTGCCTTGAACTGAATCCATGAGGTATTGATATTTAGGAAGTGAAACTCCATCAGGGTCCCCTTTGGAAATAATAATATTTAAGAATAATCCATACAAGATACATTGAAGTAGATTTTCAAGTTTTTTTATTTGAAAAAGGTAGATGTGTTATGGAAGTGAAACCCTAGGAAAGTACAACAAATCTAACATTCATATAAATCACCAATCATCCTGTTTTTTCATGGATATACATACGTGTTTCTTTCATTTTCTAATTGTTTTGGTCCTTATCTTCATTTATCTTGATTTTTCAATAATACTACTAAGTTGTCAACTTTATTGGAATTTCCCCTCATTTTCTCTAGGTTCTCTTGATATTAAAAAGTGAGTTGACAAACCAAGTAGACCATCAATCGAAACTCTTTGAGTTATGTGGGATTCATATATGTCCGGTTTTGAATGTTCAAGATCGAATTTATCTGTTGTCGCAATCTAAAGACCAAAACTAGATTCATAAATAGTTGAGAGATTAGAAGTTCACATTTTCCTTATACTAACTATATGGACTATGATATGTTTGAGATAGGCTACCAACATAGCTCTAGGTGATTTGTGACAGTCTAATTTTCACCATTCCGCATGGGGAAATCGACCTGTTTCTCAAATCTCATTTGGCCTCTGCTTGCATACATCGAGCTACCTTGCTGGTGTAGAAGAGGAGAACTTCCACAGAGGTGGAGTGGCCACAGACCCCTGTTGCGGTGGTCAGGCTCAGGCAGCTGGCGGAGAACGTTCGCCGAAGAATTTGGTTGTTCTTATCTTGTTTCTCCTCTGGCACGCATTGTTATTAATTTTATTTCAAAAGAAGGTTGGAACCCCAGGCCTCTGCAGCATTGCGATGCACACATGCATTATTTATTAATCATTCAGCGGAGTACATAATAAAGACAACCACGGCCGAAACATTACAAAGATACGAAATAAACACATATGATTAAGTCTACTTCGCAACACCGTTTTCAAGAAGAAATAAACATCCTTGCGCCATCGTCGTGTTGTCCGACCTAAGACGACCTGAACAAGGATATTCATCCTGGTTGCCCACCAGCCAATGAAGACCGTGTGCCGCCTGTTATGTTTTACATCTACCGGTTCGATGTGTTGGCCTTGCACATTGGGCTGCCATGGCAGCGTTTTGAACACAGAGGATGAGTCCCTTCACGGGCATCCGATGGTAAAAACCTTGACAACATAGAGAAAAGATTATCACATGACTCGCGCAAAAAGGAGAGAAAAGAGGATCATATACAAATACAATAAAAGTAGCTCGACGCATGGTACCCACGACCAGACGGCATACGTACACCGATACAGGCAGGCTGAGCCGGGTGTGGGCGCATCATACGGCGCGCTGGCGCGTGCCTGTGCTATGGATGGCCGGAGGAGGACCACGCACGCATGCATCTCCGGATTATCTTTCTTGTGAGCTAGCCAGCCAAGGCACCCCGCGCATGACACACATATAATGTTAGCAGCTAGCTAGCCAGGCACCGGCTATGTAGCCATAGGTGAGGTAGCGAGCTGCTATCACACACTCGTACATCGATCTCTTCTCCCGATCGTGCAGGAGCCGTACCGCTGTTGCTCGATCCGGCCGAGACGCGCAGAGACCAGGTCAGGGCCTGGTTAGTGTACTGGCCGGGCCATGCTTCTACAACGTGTCCTTGATGTGGGATCGGGACCTCATCACAGCCCATGCATAATTGGTGGTCCACTCTCCCCCAGCCTGCGCGCGCGCATGCCTCCTCCCTCAGCTCCGGCCGGCCATCCACGCCCTCGCTGTGCCTGTCGCTCCCTCTCTCGATGCTCGATCACCACGGAGTTTTATACACTGGACATCGATCTCTACATTATGATCTGCTCAGGTAAGGATTAATTGGTGCAAGCTGCTGCAGTACAATGTCAAAAAGGTTCGAACTTCGAGCAACCCATGGATTGTATTTTCTTGGCCGCAGCTGCCTGCAGGTATGTGCCACAGCTATGTCCGTATGTGCTAAAGGAGACAGTGGTGAATTTATGACGAAGATGCTGAAAAGGCCACCAGACATGGGATTAATGTTGATGCCAGAAACTACAAATGTACACGACGCATGGTAGATTGGTAGCGGTACGGGCATATGCTCGATATGGGCAGAAAAACTTAGAGGACCACTGGCTACGAGAGAGAGATCCATCCATCGGCAGGAAAATCTCTTCCATCGTCCCTCTTGTCTTTCTGTATCCATCGGCACAACTAACTATACACCGTAATTCCGTATGCAGATCGCCGTTGGAGGTCGAGGTACGCGCAAACGTATGCGTGCGTACTGCTCCTTAATTGGGCAGGCTAGACGCCTTTCTGATTACTTTTATTAGGGGAGGACGTACGTACGCCTTTTTATTGAGAATAACTTCATTGCACTAGTCGTTGTACGTACACATGCATGTAGCTAGCGCAAGCATGCATGCATGCGGTCCTGTGCAGCGTGCAGGCAGCAGGCATGCGTACGTACGAGTAACTACATACTGAACGGTGCACATTTGTGAAGTCCTAACTGCACAGTGTCAGATGGCGTAATAAACAGTACCGTGGCACCAAAATTCTCATCTCTCCTGATAGGACAGGATAAATGTGTTATTAGAGAGGGCGGAGACTTTTTGAAACAACAACCTTAATAAAAGCCTCTGCACTTGTGTCCCTCCGTCCTGTGCAGAGCGCGAGCAGCAGATCCAGCGCTAGGCACTGGCTCGATCGGTCGATGAGGTGGCAATGACGGGGAGATCTGCTGGACGTATGTTACGTGCGTAGTACTACGTTGGTTCCCCTCTAGCTAGTCCCTGTAGCTCATCGCCCCCCACTACCGATCTCTTTCTCAGCCCCAGGCCACGTCTTTCTTAGGTTTAATTGGCGCATGTGATCAGATCGATGGAAGCCTATCCAACCACATCCCAACAAGCTGCATTATTATGACCCCTGCCCAGACCGTGCAATTTGCAACTCCATGAGACCATGAGAGAGAGTGTGTGTGTGTGTTGATGTGAGTGTGTGTGTGTGTGTGAGAGAGAGAGTGGTGTGGCATCTGTGTAGCATGAGAGAGAGAGAGAGAGAGAGAGAGAGAGAGAGAGAGAGAGAGAGAGAGCGATTGGTGAGCTGGGTGTCCTGGCCAAAGGAACAAATCTAGGGGACTACGTGCATGCATGCAGATGCAGGAGAGGGTGGGAGGACCCAAACAATTCCTACCAATTCCGGGCAGAGAGGGCCCGGACCGAGGCCCACCGCCGCGACGGGCCCCCTCGGCTGCGCGCCCTGACGAAACCGTTGAGCTCTCCCCCGTTGCGTCGCTTTCGCTCGCCGACGGTCCCCCATACTTCCGGGCTCCGTCCCATGGCCGACCTGTGTCAGCCTGTGTGTGTTCCGTCTCGGCCTCGACTGAACTGCACTATATATTTCTCAAAAAAAAAAAAAAGAGAGTGAACTGTATATATCCCCATCCCCTCCCTGCCGTGGTGTGCCGTGCACGGATGCCACCATATTATATCCCGGTTCATGACAATGACATACGATCTCCCGATAACGTTTAGCAACACTACTTGCCAGTAAGAATGTAAGATGATGCGATTAACTCCGTCGTAAAGTCAGGAAAAAGGGCACGAGATGACGGGTACCCTGTAGATTAGACAGCTACCAACTGTACTGCATTCTTGTGCACATTTACCTGCGACATTATTTTGTTGTCAGGGACATAAACCGTGTGCATTTACAAAAAAAATATGCCGACAGTTTCGTACGAACGTCTTCAATTATTGGTGTAATCAAGCTACACTCTCAACTCCCAACACATCGACATACCCGGAAGAAATCATGTTTTTAGTTTAATTAGTTAGCTGACAGTATGTCCTACTACACATAGGCCGGCCTCCAATTAAAGTAACATCAATTCTCGCGGCTACTAACGCAGGTGATGAGGCCAGAAGATTACATGGAGTTCTTAGCTGTTTGAGTTTATGTGCGTGTGCCTTTTTCGCCATCAAACTATGTCCGTCCGCGGACAGGAAAACAATAATTTCAGTCTGGATCGGGATATCAATGTCAAGCATGTTACTACTACTCAACGCCTATTTTATGTGCGGTTGTGGGCGCGCGCATGACAGTACGTGTAACGTGTGTTGGGGTTTGTGAGACAATATTGTTTAGGTTTTCTTATAATCAGAAAATCCTCGTGGTGGAACCGTTCAAATTGCAGGACGATTTCTTTTATTGAATCTTGGCTAGGAGGTTGTGAAGATATTCCGATGGGAGCCGCAGAGAACAACTAGTCCACTTGGCATGAGGGGTTAGGTCATTAGCACTTGTGATGTTTAAGGACAATCGAAAAGGTTAGGGCATGAGTAGGCCCCGATGCATGAGTGCAAAATCATCTTTTCCTTTTCCTTTTTCTTTAGGGAGTTCAAAGATCTTTTTTTAGGGTAGGGAGTTGCAAGATCTACATTTCTGTCCAAGTCACAACGTGCTCTCTCAATTCTCCTTTTTTGAGATAAACTTTCTCATTTCTCATACAAATAACGGGAAATAAAGGTCTTATGGGGGCCTTGCTCGAACCTCTTGGGCCGGACAGGAAAGTTGAAAGTGATACACCGGGCCTACAGGAACATAACCTGAGAAAAACTTAACCTCTTAAATTGTTGGAAAGACGAGAGCATAATTTTATTAATCATTATTTGAATATCTTCATAATTGTTTAATAATGAAGAAATTATTCATGTATCTAAGTATAAAAAATTCATCTCTTTTTCTTGAAATATCTATACATACGAAACGTCTGTGTATTTTAAAAACAGTTCACACGTTTTAGAAAATTGTTCATGTCTATGAGAATATGTGTTCATGCAATTTCAAAAGTGCTTACATATTTTTTTCATCAAAATGTAAAACAAAAGGAAAAAAATGAAAAGAAACCAAAAAAACAAGAAAAGTGGGATATATAATAGAGGAGCAAATGAAAAATAGAAAATAAAATAATGTAGGAAAACAGAAGAGTCGGAGTCTTGGCCTGTCCCGTTGGTGCATAGCGGCGGGCACGGGAAGGAAAAGATTAAAGGAAAAAAAAGAAGGGGGGGGGATGTAATAAGAAATAAAAATGTAAAAAAAAGTAATAGGACAACAGAAGAGTCGCCTATTCTGTTAGGTCTCGGCCCATCCCAGTGACGTGCGGGTGCAGGTGCAGGCACGGCGATTTCCTATTTAGCGCTTATAGCGCTAGTTCTAGCAGAACTCCTAATTGGCGCCTTGTGCGCCCGCTACCCCAGTGGCGCTCATGCGCTAGCTCTCATGGGCCAAGCCAGGAACGACCGCATGCACCCATGCGTCAGCTGCTCTCTCGATTGCTCTCCCTCCCTTTCACGGTTGACCCGATCGGCTATCAGTCGGCTAACCATTGACTTATTAAAAAAGCTCATTGATTCAAAAAAATCACAAAGTTCAAAAATGTTAATTGATTTAAAAAATCATAGACTCAAAATTCTCTTGAACATGATTTTTTTAGAGAATTTAAATAAAATTGCAATTTTTTAAAAATAAAAAAGTTCATGGATTTAAAAAATAAAAAAAATGAAAACTCCATAAATTTGAAAACGTTTACAAAAATGGAAAAACATTGTGAATTTAAACAGAGTTCACGAATTTAAGAAATGATCACAAAAATAAAAACTGAGTTTGTGAATTTGAAAAAATTGAAAAACATTATTGAGTTTAGAGTTCATAAATTTAATAAAATTTTTAAATTTGAAGAATGTTTACGAATTTGTGAAAAGTTTCATGATTTTGAAAATAGTTCGTGATTTAAAAAATCATAGTATTTTTTAATAAAAAAACATAAAAGAAAAAATAGATGGAAAATTAATAAATAAATAATAGAAACAAGAAAATGGGTGAAGGAAACCACCGCAAACCCACCCCACTTATCCGGTACGACCTTCTAGAATGTTCCCATAACAGGTGGGAGAGAAGAATAGTTGGGTGGCCCACAGCGAACCAGTGGGTGTGCGCCCGATATGGTTTAATATCTATTTAGTATAGAAGGAGCCAAATAAAATTCAGGAAGTGCTAGGCTTACCCGTACACCCGCGCATGCCCGGTTTTTGGAAGCACCCAGAAGTTTCCTGATTGGTTTTGGGAAGCTTTCCGTCATTTGTTTTTTTGTTTTCTGGTACGATTCTTATTCGGTTTTTTCTTTTTATTTTGATTTCCTTTCTCTTTTATATTTTATTTTCTTATTTTCATTTTTCATTTTGTGCTCTTTTAATGCGTCATATTTTGTTCAAATTTAGGGAATTTCCCAGACTCTTGAACTCTTTAAAATATTATGATCTTTTTTCATAAATCCATGAACCTTTTCAAGTTCATGCACTTTTTGGTTCAAGTACGTGAACTTTTTCTCAAATCTGTGAACTTTTTCCCTGCAAATCATGAACTTCTTGCAAATCCGAACAACACGCAATTTGTTTTTCAAACTGTTGAGCTTTTCAAAAATTCATGAACTTTATTGAACTCATGAAATTTTTGGAAAGGTCAACCTTCAAGTGAATAGTCAAAAGACTTTTATGAAAATTATTAATTTTTTGGATTCATTTTGTCAAAAGTTAATAATCGATTGGTCAACCAGTTAGCTGAGTGTGCGTACGATTGCTAGGTTGGCTCATAGCGATGAGGCGTGAGCGTCAGCTTGATAGCTAGCGCTATAAGCACTGACTAGGAGCTTTCGCACTTACACTAACACTCTATGAGCTGGATACATGATTTCACAATTAAAATAGAGATCGTTTGGAGTCCCATATGGATTCTATGGAAACTCCCCTTGGGCATTTAACGTGCCACATATAGGCCAAACCGTAAAAAGGGAGGCATCCTATGTGACCCATTTTGCGTCAAAACGGGAGCTTGACGCACAAGGGCGACGCAGACTGGGCCGGCCCATCGAGCGAAAGCACAACGACGTAACAAGACCCCGTATACACTAGGACCTCGCTCACACAAAAAGGCAGACCACGATCAGCTGGCAACTGCACCACAAAGTTGCTGTCGAACATTAAGGCGGCAAACACTTTAACAACAGACAGCAGGGTTGAGGTTTGGGAAAAACATTTTAGAAACATTTCTTGACAATATTGAATAATTTTAAATACCGCAAATATTTTTTGATATTCCAAAGTTTTTTTCTGAAAAAATGTGAACAATTTTTGTACTCCGAATGTAGACAAAACTTGACATTTTTTTTGCAAAACCTAACAGTATTCTAAAATGTGAACAATTTTGGAAACATTGAATATTTTCCAACATTGTGAATTTTTTTGAAAACAAAGAAACATTTTCCGGAATTCCTGAACATTTTTGGAAACACGAACATCTTTCTGAAATTCCGAACAAATTTTGGAACTGAGAACATATTTTGAAATTCATGTACATTTTTTGAAACCTGAACATTTTATGAATGACATTCTGAATATATTGTGAAAAGGAGTATTTGGTTAGAAATTCCTGAACATTTTTTGAAAACATGAACATAACAATAATTCAAAACAAAACTTTTTGAAAATTACTGAACATTTTCTAAAACACAAACATTTTTTTGAAATTGTCAACGAAATTTTAAAACAAGAACATTTTTTGAAAATCCTGAAAGACTTTTTGAAACATGAACATTTTCTAAAATTGCGAACAAAATTTGCAAATGTCAACATTTTTTGAAATTCTTGAACATTTTCTAAAACACGAACATTTTTTGAAATTGTCAACAAAGTTTTAAAACAAGAGCATTTTTTGAAAATCCTGAAAGACTTTTCCAAACACGAACATTTTTTTAATTTTTTAACAAAATTTGAAAATGGGAACATTCATTGAAATTCCTGAACATTTTTTCAAATTGGGAGCAAATTTTGAAAATGAGAACATGTCATCAAATTCCGAATAAAACATTTTAAATTCTCAACCAAAAGAAACATGAAAAAGAAAAAAACGAAAGAGCAAAGAAAAGAAAAGAAAAGAAAAAAAGAAAAGATAAAAGTAAAAAATCTAAAAAATGGAAATTAAAAAAACAGTTCAGGAACCTCCTAGAAGGTTCGCAAAACCAGAAAAAAACGGCTAGGAACCAGCTAGAAGATTCCCAAAACCGGATTCGTTTTAACGTTAGAACGAGCCGGCCCATTGTGACGCTCGTCGATCTGCCTGTGTGCGTTCCCTCGACTACTTGCCGCAAAGAGCGACAAATAGGAATCCTATGTTCATTTTCTAAGTGGGTCAGCCCATCAATGGTAGAGTTTGTATAGAATCTTAAAATTGGTTTTGTGCTTCAAGAAGCCTTTCACCAGGTTTTTGAAAATCATGAAGCTTTTCAAATCCATGAACAATTTTAAAATTAGTGAAATTTTTCAATTAAATTAACATTGAAAAAAATCGCTAAGTCTTTTAAATTTTGTGACTCTTTTATCCATGAACTTTTTAAATTTTGCAAACTTTTCTCAAATTCTTGGACTAATTTTCAAATTCACAAACTTTTTTCCAACCCAACAATTTTTCAAAGTCGCAAAAAAAATTAACTTTGTGATTTATGAAAATTCATAAATAATTTAGAAAATCCATGATTATTTTATGAATATGTATGAATTTATGATTTCAGCGGGCTTTTAAGAATTTACAAAGAAACAACCAATGTTTTTCAATGAACAGAAAGGAAAAGGCCATCGTTCTGCCGACGAATCTAGCATGGGCGTCCGCCTCCTCCCTTGATCGACATGTGGCATGTCTCTCTCCCTCATCTTATCTCTTCTCCAACCTCTCTCCTGTATGCAATTGCCACAACGGCAATCAATGGCGTCCACCTTGTTGGAGATGAGGATGGCGACAAGGCCACCTGATTGGAGGTTCGACGCTCGCTGGCGGCGGTGTGGGGCGGGGCGGGCGGCGCTGCTCCTCCCTCACCACCATCCGGCGGGCTAGCGGCGAACAATGGTGGTATTTTGTTTTGCAAGATCCAATCTGTTGCAAGAAAGATTCCTGCAACATCAGTCATGTTTCAAAACTTTCTTCCGTAACACCATATAGAGGTGAAGATAAAGAAGAAAAAAAATCTACAACATCACCTCAGTTGCAAAGTTCTTCTGCAACAATACCTTTGTTGCAAAAAAAGTGGAGACAGGAAAAAGCGCAACATGACCTATGTTGCAAAAATAATAATCCCGCAACCCAACCTTACTTCAAAAAAATCCGCAACACAATCGTTGTTACAAGTGTTTCCGCAACAAGATCGTTGTTGCAAAGAAGAGAAAAACGTTCAGCCGCTTGATTTTATCATATCCGACGGTTCGCGAGGCGGCGGTAACAGCCCTAGAATAGAAAACCAACTATATAAAAGCACGTGTGAAAAAACAGAATGAGCATAAGCGAGCGGAAGCCGGGCGAGGATTAGTGGGCTTAGCCCATTATGGGCGATGCCATGTGCGTTGTTTGTTCGTGTTTAGCGCTAATGAGAATAGGGGGCATGTAACACTACTAGGGAAATGCTTATAGGTAGGACATCAGTAGTAGCGTTGGAAAATAGCAAGCGCTGCTTCTAACTAGCAGTAGCGCTGTTCTGGACAAGCGCTACCAGTAACTTTTTAGCAGTAGCGCTGGAAAAGAAAAAATTGCTACTACTAAGTGGGACCCAACGAGCCCACCGACGCTAGCTGTAGTAGTAGCGCTGTCCAAAATCCAGCACTACTACTAACATTTTAACAGTAGTGCTTTTCCTGGAAAGCGCTACTACTAAGGACCATAGCAGCAGCGTCTAGGAAACAACGCTACTTCTACGGGGCTTATCCATACTCCGGCTCGCTCGTGTCCTCACTCTCCCTCTCACACTCTCATTCGCTCTCCACTGTGCGCCGTCGCCACCGTCGCTCACCGTCACCCACCAGCGCCCCCAAGGTATCTACCTCCCTTCCTCCCTCCTCCTCGCGCCGCCCTCCTCTCTGCTCCCTCCGGCGACCCTCGTCTCTCCTCCCCCCTCCGCCCGCCGGCTGCCCTCCTTCCTCCTTCCTCGTCCGACCGCCCTGCTCCCTGCTCCCTCCTCCCACTGCCCTCCTCTCTCCTTCCTCCCCCAGCCGCCCGAAGCCCTCACTCCTCCCTCCTCCTCCTCCCACCTCTCTTTGTATAAAAAATTAGGTCTAGATTTTTTTAGTAATAGAAATTTTTTAGGTACAGAAATGTATTATGCTTTATGAGATTGTTTTAGTAAATGTATTGTGCTATATGAGAATTTAGTAATAGTAATTTTTCTAAGTTATATGAAATTAGGGCATTTTTCTATGATTCAAGAAGTAGACATTAGTTAAAAAATCAGGGCATTTTTCTAGGATTTATGAGGATATATAGATAGATGGATGGATGGACAGATGTTAGGGATAGAACTAGGGTAAGTAAATGTATAGGTATTTTCAAGTTTTAGGGTTAGAACAAGTTAGTTTTAGTAAATAGTAGGGCTAGAAGTAGGATGTTTTAGACATAGGGTTTCACTAAGTCCTAAGATGAGGATAATAATGTTTTTATTTATATTTTGTTTTTGAAGAAATCAAGGAGCCCCTGCATCATCCCCGCCGTCGTCCCCGTCACCGACCACCTCCGACCTCGAGGTGAGAAAGAGCGCTATCCCCCATATCGATGATGATGTAAATGTTTTGATAGTTGTAGTAGAGTAGTAGCTACATGAGTGGCCTATGTTTGCAGGAAACACCTGATCACAGTGGCCTATGTTTTGCCGGAGTGTTGATTAATTTGCATTCCGACAAATTTCAGGTGCTCGATATATGTCCTTTTAGCAAAGGTCATGTCGGATTTTTCCGTGAATTTTGGCATGACTTGTGCTAGAATATGTAGGAAATATCGAGTCGCTCGGATTTTGTAGAAAGATAATTAAACAACATTTCGGGTTGACTTTAAGTCCGTCAGGGCTTCATACATGATAATCAACTAGTAATGAATAATAATGATCTAATTTGGTTTTTGTAATACATATATTTAATTTTAGAAGTTTAATATTTGAATTATGAACATAGGAAATGTCGTCAGACGATGACAGTCTCCCGGAGTGCAACTGGTGCGGCGACGACTGGGGTCTGTGCGACAGGCCTCACCTGGTAGAAGGTCGGCGCTTCACCATTAAGCTCCAGGAGACCTTCGATTTTGAAACGCAATGATGACAAGTGTTTTTTCGTAATTAAGCACGACTTCTGCTTCTTCAACGTGTATTTTTCGTCTTTTACAACTCGACTAGCTTATCCCATGCCATGTAAGACGCTATGTCTTGGAGAGAATGAATTTTGAAGATCATGAAAGTATGGAAATAAAGATAGTTCATCTGAGGACCCATCATGGTATATATTTGGTAAATCTATACAATTCTGAGAGCATATCCCATTTTGGTTGCCCGTGGTAAGCACTTTGCGAGATGTATGATTTTCATGAGGGTATGCTTGTCACCTTGGATCTTGGTCATCCTGACATCGACCAAGATAATATGGACATTTGGGTCTTTGTTGATACGCTTCCAATTCTACCGCTATGTGTGTTTCTCAAACATAGTTATTAAGTAATTTATATTATTTATTTCAAAATAGTTAACAGCTTATTTCCATTGATAGCTTATTTTCATTTTTCAAACAATGCATGGAAGATGGTAGACAGAACATACTACACGGATGGCACAGAATTAACTTATCAGGAGAAAGATCATCTTATCTCATTTATTATTGATGTTGATAATTACAATATCAATTATCAAACTCCCACACATTATGGTCAATACGTGCCACTAGTGCACGTGCTGACCTACGGTAACATCCATGGAGATGGCATGATAAGATTTTTCAATATTACGACATCCGTGCAACTTTTGCATATATTCTTCTAAAGCTAAACTACATTGCTAACTACGATGTAATTATTATATTTTTCAACAGAAAATCCCTAAGGATTGTGTGCCTGATCTGATGTTTCCGAAAGGTCGGCTTGATGCTATTAGCTTACGGCCATATCTATCTAGGCTTCACAACTATTCATACCGGATTTCTAAAACCGATCAAGACATGACAATCAAAGAATGGAAAAAATGTATGAACAATCATAGGGAGCTACTTGGAAGCAACATTGGGTGAAGCGCAAGAATTAAAGACAGGATAGTCTCCATTCTCCATAATGGAGACCCGTGGCCTATCTTGTTTTATTTTATTTTACCTTAGAGAGGGCAGTAGGTCCTATGAGAGAGGAGTAGGTTGTAGGTACAATGTGTTATCATGTGGTACAATTTGTTAAGAGTTGATGATGATGATGAGGAGGAGGAGTTGTGATTATGACTAGTGACCAAGTTGTTATATGATGTCTCATGGACGAAAATGATGACCAAGTTATTATGATGATGCATGATAATAAGTTATTATATGAGCATGATGAATTATTATATATATTAGTGGGTGAAATGAACATGGATTAGATTCAAGTGGAGGCAACATGTGGTGCACATCGAAAGTACTACTAATCCAAACTAGATCAAGTTTGGATTAGTAATACTTTCGACATGCACCACATGTTGCCTCCATTTGAATCTAATCCACGTTCATTTCACCCATTGATATATATAATAACTAATCATATGGTGGTTCTAGAAGCATCTCCAAACTTAATTCCTGCTCGTCCTCGAGTTGGTAAATGATAAAAATGGAATTTTTGATGTGGAATGCTACTTGACATATTTATGCATGTAATTTTCTTTATTGTGGCATGAATGTTCAGATCCATATGATTCAAAATAAAAGTTTAATATTGACATAAAAACAATAATACTTCAAGCATACTAACAAGGCAATTATGTCTTCTCAAAATTACATGGCCAAAGAAAGCTTATCCCTACAAAATCATATAGCCTGGCTATGCTCCATCGTCATCACATAAAATATTTAAATCATGCACAACCCCGATGACAAGCCAAGAAATTGTTTCATACTTTTGATGTTCTCAAACTTTTTCAACTTTCACGCAATACATGAGCATGAGCCATGGACATAGCACTATAGGTGGAATAGAATATGGTGGTTGTGGAGAAGACAAAAAGAGGGAGATAGTCTCACATCAACTAGGCGTATTAACGGGCTATGGAGATGAATTTAGAGCTATAAGTTTATGAAAGCTCAAAAGAAAACTAAGTGGGTGTGCATCAAACTCGCTTGCTCACGAAGACCTGGGGCAATTTGAGGAAGCCCATCATTAGAATATACAAGCCAAGTTCTATAACGAAAAATTCCCACTAGCATATGAAAGTGATATCATAGGAGACTCTCTATCATGAAGATCATAATGCTACTTTGAAGCACAAGTGTGGAAAAATGATAGTAACATTGCCCCTTCTCTCTTTTTCAATCATTTTTTTGTTTGGGCCTTTCTCATTTTTTTGACCTCTTTTCTTTTTTGTCTGGAGTCTCATCCCAATTTGTGGGGAAATCATAGTCTCCATAATCCTTTACTCACTAGGACAATACTCTAATAATGAAGATCATCACACTTTTATTTACTTACAACTCAAGAATTACAACTCGGTACTTAGAACAAAATATGACTCTATATGAATGCCTCCGGCGGTGTACCAGGATGTGCAATGAATCAAGAGTGACATGTATGAAATAATTATGAAAGGTGGCTTTGCCACAAATACGATGTCAACTACATGATCATGCAAAGCAATATGACAATGATGAAGCGTGTCATAATAAACGGAACGGTGGAAAGTTGCATGGCAATATATCTCGGAATGGCTATGGAAATGCCATAATAGGTAGGTATGGTGGCTATTTTGAGGAGGGTATATGGTACCGGCGAAAGTTGCGCGGTACTAAGGAGGCTAGCAATGGTGGAAGGGTGAGAGTGCGTATAATCCATGGACACTTTTTACCCCAGTTTTGGGTCCTTGAAGGAGGTGTTCAGCGCAATGAACCAGGCAATCGGACTGTAAGGCTTTATCACTCTCACTTAGCCATAGGAGTTTGACAAAAGAAAGGTAGGCGCAGCCCCTGGTGTTTGGAAGACCGCACTAGGGGATCTATAAGGACCTGATCGGAAGAAAAAGGCGATCCGTCGCACGCTACATTAGTTATCGCATAATGCGGAAGAAATCCTTAAAGATTTTGTAACCTCTCGAATAGCTAACCAGCTCTCGCTGCATCATGACAGTCAGTTTTTGGCTTTCTCTACTGAGGTGCTCGTCCGGAAGAACCGGGACACAATCGCAGTAGTTCTCCCTTTACTACCCTAGCCGATATAGCGGAACGTACGGTAGCAAGCACAAGAGCCAGGCAACCCAACTATTGACCCAAGACATGATTCGGAGCTGATGCATATAATGCTATAAGTTCGGGGTGCCGAACGACCGTGAGGGTGTTCGGACTTTATTGCCGTATTATGGGTACAACGAGGCCCCGGGCATATTAAGGCGTACCGTAGTGTATGACTGCCACTTGACAAAAAATATCAATAAGGCAGAACAACAAGTAAGCGTCATATAAAGCCGATGTTGTAATTAAATAATACGTCGAGGCATACGAATACAAGTAGTGCGATAAAAAGAAATATGACTTCGGAACCAACTGAGACCAGGGAGGCTGCGTGCGGATCCGGGGAATAATCAGATGATCATCAAGGGGAATATCTAAGGATTCCTTACGCGTTCGAGTTGTTTCCCTCCTTGGTATGTTCGTCCCTTCATGGGTCCGGTCGCTAGGCTGCCAGTGATGGCCTAGACAAAAGTGGATGTCGGTGTCAAAACCGGCGAATCTCGGGTAGGGGGTCCCGAACTGTGCGTCTAAGGCTAATGGTAACAGGAGGCGGGGGACACAATGTTTACCCAGGTTTGGGCCATCTCTATGGAGGTAATACCCTACTTCCTGCTTGATTGATCTTGATGATATGAGTATTACAAGAGTTGATCTACCACGAGATCGTAGAGGCTAAACCCTAGAAGCTAGCCTATGATTATGATTGTTCTTGTCCTACGGACTAAACCCTTCGGTTTATATAGACACCGGAGGGGGCTAGGGTTACACAGAGTCGGTTACAGAGAAGGAAATCTACATATCTGAATTGCCAAGCTTGCCTTCCACGCAAAAGAGAGTCCCATTCAGACACAGGATGAAGTCTTCAATCTTGAATCTTCATAGTCCAAAAGTCCGGCATAAGCATATAGTCCGGCTGTCCGAGGACCCCCTAATCCAGGACTCCCTCGGTAGCCCCTGAACCAGGCTCCAATGACGATGAGTCCAGCACGCAAATTGTCTTCGGCATTGCAAGGCGGGTTCCTTCTCCGAATACTTCAAGGTAGATTTTGAACACATGAATCGTGTCCGGCTCTGCAAAACAAATTCCACATACCACCGTAGAGAGCACAATATTCCACAAATCTAATATGCTGACAACTTTTCATAGCGTGACATCACGCCGCGGCCCGATCATTATACGAACCGTTTTTCTCAACCTGCTGCTGCACGTCTCACGAGGCGGTTTTATTGGCACGTCTTGTCGAAGCAGAGATCGTGTTCCCCTTATTACGGGATTCTCATCAATACGGGTGTGGGTAACCCAACTGTGCCGTTAGTATGACTCCTCGATTTTAGGCAAGTTCCAAATGGCCACGCGGAGGATGTTTGATATTCACCCTCTTTATAAAGAGGTCAAGACCTGTCCTTTTCTTTCCACGCTCAATCCTTCCCTTCCCCTACCTCGAGTTCCAACACCCAAGGTTCAGGTTAAGCGTTCTAGACCTTCAACCATGTCCGGATCCAACCTTCAAGGCCAATGGATGGCCTCTTCTGTCACAGAGGAGGACATCAAGAAGCTTAGGGAGGCTAGGTATCTGACCGCCGAAATCCCCCACAGGCTACCTGCTCAAGGGCAGGTTATCCCCACTCCCGAACCCAACGAGAGTGTTGTATTCGTCTCCCACTTCCTCCGAGGGCTAGGCTTTAGTCTTGATCCCTTCGTTAGAGGGCTCATGTTCTATTACGGCTAGATTTTCATGATCTAGCTCTAGATTCCATCCTCCACATCTCGTCGTTTATCGTCGTGTGTGAGGCCTTCCTCCGCATTACCCCACACTTCGGCTTATGGCTCAAGACCTTCAATGTGAAGCCGAAGAAGATTGATGAGCAACACGCGGAGTGCGGAGGCACTGTAATAAGCAAAGGTGCCGACGCCCTATGGCCAAAGGGTTCCTTCCCGAAGGTGTCCGGCCTATGGCAACATGAGTGGTTTTACATCACAGTGCCCCGAGGTACAAAGTGGGCAGCCGTCCAGCCTTTCGCTCCGCACCTCCACCCCAACTTGCATCATGGGTCAACAAAGGGCTGGACTGGGGGCCAGTTAATGATGTGCCGACATTGCAAAGCCGCATCCGAGATCTTTTCAAGAGGGATATCAGTCTCGTCAAAGTAATTCAAGTAATGTTAGTTTGTCGGGTCCTGCCATGCCAACATCAATCTCTCCGTATGTGGGAGTTCAACCCGGAAGGACCGCGAACCATACAACACTTCTTCGGCGTGACGCTCGAAGGGATGTATCGATTATTCTTCGGATCACGAATAAAGTGTCCGGACACCACCGAGGATGCGGGTCTCAACTGCAACCATCCAGATACCCAAGTAAGTAACTCCGCGACCGAACATGTTGTCATTATATTTGTCACAACATTATTCTGATAAATTTCCCTTGGCCAGGACTGGATGAGAAAGACGGAGAAGATCAGGTGTTCGGCCCCTCTTCCCGAAGGCTCGCCGGATCCTGTACTAGATGAGTGGGCTTTATACGTTACACATCCGACCCGGGGGGATTAGTGCCTCTGTGTTGGAGGATGATCGGGGAGGTGAATCTAGAATCCCCTCTCCCCACGGGAAGAAAAGGACCGCCTCTGAAGACTTGGAAACGGAGGTTTCCAAATGAGGGAAGAAACCTTCACCAGGGGGCCCTGCCCCGGAGGGCATCCTTACCGCACAACGCCCACAAGGGGGCCAGCCGTCAACCGAGCCGTAAGTGAACAAAGGCACTTTAGTAAATATGTCCTGCTTTTTCCTTGAGAATAACAACCCGAGACATATGTTTTGCAGTCCGGCTCATAGCCCTTCTCAACAATGTTCGTCCTTGGGGGATCTTCTACCGGAGATGATGGAGAGCGAAACGCCTCCTCCTGCTTCCCCGCCTCATGAGACGGACGACCCTGAGGTGTCGTCACGGAGGATTTCTCCTGATCCGCAAAGGCCAGAAGGTAACTCTTCGGCCGCCCGAAGTCCGGAGTTCTCGGCTCCTAAGGAGACCAACAGAAAAAGCCTGGAATTGTCCGGTGTACAACCGGACACATTGATAGGTCTTCTGGAGCAAGCGGCTATCTCAGAGGCACATCGTACCTTAATGGGTACGGTGGTTGAGAGGATCTCATCCTCAAAAGGTGGGTTGAATGAAGCTTTTACGAGCCTACTAAGAGGCTTTGAGGTACGCAAAGTAATATATATATATATATATATATATATATATATATATATATATATATATATATATTTGACTGTACCGCACACGCAAGGTGTGCTTTGTATAGATAGTAGCCCCTGAGACTCTGGTTGCCGTCCAAACGCGGCGAGCAGAGGATCATAGTCTCAGGTAATAATAGCGCTGCTTTCGTGCACAGGCGGCTGCAGATCCGGCAGCTGATCGAACTGCAAATTTTGCCGAATTGAGGCGGCAACTTGATGTGGCGGATGCGGACATCACGCTTGTGAACAAGCGGCTTGACGAGGCACATGGTATGTATATTCGGGTGGTCAGCAAATATTAAGAGGAGCATGATGCTAGTATTTATAATATGCTTTGACTGCAGATGGAGCTGCCGCCGTGGAGACCCTTCGGGCAGAACTTGCCCGAGCCAAGGAACAATCCAGGAGAAGTGATGCGGTCGCCCTGAAGGCAGCCGAAGAGTTAAAAGCCGAACATGATGCTCATCGCCAGAGCAAAGATAAAATAGCCAACATGGCTCTTGAGCTGCAAAATGCCGCCAAACGATATGAGCTCCTCGAAAGGGAAAGCCAATCAAAAACGGCTGACCTAAAGAGGGCCTTAGAAGCAGCCAAGGAAACTCACTCTGAAATCAGAGCGGCGCGGGAGAAGCTTCGTCAAGCCGGAGATATCGCGGCTGGGAAGCCCTTTTTATTGCGGACAAAGTTCGACGATCTGAAGTATGCCCCTCTTGATCAATTGTGGAGTTCTGCAAACGCATACTTGGATTTAGCAAAGAGTGCTGCTGATGCGACTAAGTATTTCAAAGATCAAAAAGATCATGAGGTGGAAAGATTGTTCTGGTCGCAGTTCAGTAATCCAAGGCATCCACTGCTGTTTAATGAGCAAATGGCCGAGTGGGCCGAGCTCCATAGGTTGTCCGGGCTTGCCATGAAGGCTGTCGTGGATCATCTGTGGCTGAAGGAACCATGTCCGGATAGTTATTTTGGTTTAGTGCAACGATTTCTTCATGTTGTGCCGCATATCAACGCTGTCAAGAGGTTGGCATGCATAGAGGGTGCACGGATGGCTCTTGCCCGTGTTAAGACATATTGGGTGAAGATGGAGGCCACCGCTGTTGCAACCAGGGGTCCGCCCGGGGGTCAGGACTCGCCCGAGCACTATTTTGAAGAAGTCCTAGAAGGTGCCCGTTTAATAGAGGCTCAGTGCTCAAAGAGTACCACGTTCCCATGACATGTATCTTGATTGTAAAAACAGTGCTTTTTCGATAATAAAGGCTATATTTATATTTTTGCCCATAAAGTATTGTAGTGCCTCCTGTGCGGCCGTTTATGTATATATGTATGTAACCTGAAAGTTTGCAGTCGTCGGCTTCCGCGCCCATGCATATAATGCGGGGGTGTTCGGTAAAGCATGTAATCACACTTGATCCAACGTCTTAGTCCTTTAAGGAGGTGATAGCGCGGCGAACAAGGCAATCGGACTATATAGCTTTAACACTTTCACTTAGCCATAGGAGTTTGACGGTGGGGCTACTATATAGCCCATGGTACATCCGCGTTCATCCGAATACGGTGCGCGTACATACATGACCGGGAAACCGGTCCTTCGTTAATGCAGAGGAATTGTGAAGATTCTGCTGAGTCATCGAGTGGTTGACCAGTCTCTCGCTTTATCATGACAGTCAGTTTTCGGCTTTCTCTACTGAGGTGCTCATCCAGATGAACTAGGGCACAATCGTAGTAGTTCTCCCGGTGCCACCTTAGCCGATAGAGCGGAACGCAAGGTAGCAAAACACGGGAGCCGGGCAAACCCAACTATTGACCAAAGACATGATTCAGAGCTGATGGATATAAGGCCAAACTCGCGACGCCGAACACTCCCGAAGGTATTCAGACTTTACAACATATACTGGGCTAAGTACCACCCTCGATAATGAGCCCTGAATTTTTAGGTACGTGCATTAATCTGGCGTGACAAAAGAGCTTGCCAATAACGCCAGTGTCCCTCTTGGTTGTTTTAAGTGTCCACAGGGTGTGAGGCAACAAGAGACAATAAAAAAGGTTTACACATGGTCTTAATCTAAAAAGAAACCTTTGAACAGGGCCTTGCTGCATGTCTGCGCCTTTGTCTCCGTTGTGCCGTATCCTGGAAGGGTGTAGCACGATGGTCATCTATAAAAAAAAGAAAAATCCAGGTTAAAGAATCCGGTGTGACCGTGCAAAAAGTTGGTTATTTTTAATGAACTATTAGAATTCAATATATTGTGTATTAATAGAGGTCGAGCCGAACTATGGACCCTTACATGCAGGCAGCCCCTAGCACCACATATGGGGGCATACTCATGAACTCAAGCTCAGGTTTATTTGGGCTGCTATAACTAGTGGTGCGTCGGACACGTCTAGCCGTGTCCATGGTCTCGATGACCGGTCATTTATTCAGGTTGGAGAGGCCGTTCAGTGGTTCGTCTGCTAGAGCTGCCACATATTATTCCGCACGCAAAGAACGCTCTGTATTTCCGCTGATTGTGATGAGGCCACGTGGACCGGGCATCTTAAGTTTAAGATAAGCGTAATGTGGTACTGCATTGAAACGAGCGAAGGCCGTTCTTCCGAGTAGTGCATGATACCCGCTTCGGGATGGAGTGATGTCGAAGATTAGTTCTTCGCTTCGAAAGTTGTCGGGAGAACTGAATACAACCTCTAATGTAGAGAGACCGTACAGCGGGCCTCTACGCCTGGTATTAGTCCTTTAAAGGTAGTACTGCTTTGGCTAATTCTTGACGGGTCTATCCCCATTTTGCGGACAATGTCCTGATATATCATATTAAGACTACTACCATCGTCCATGAGGACTCAGGTGAGATGGTATCTGTCAATTATTGTGTCAAGCACCAAGGCAGCCGAACCTCCATGCCGGATACTAGTCGGATGATCCCAGCGATTGAAAGTGATCGGGCAGGCCGATCATGGGTTGAATTTGGGGGCGACGGGCTCTACAGCGTATACGTCTCGGAGTGCGCGTTTGCGCTTCCTCTTTGGTATGTGGGTGACGTAGATCATGTTCACTGTTTTGACCTCTGGTGGAAATTTTTTCTGTCCCCCAGTGTTCGGCTGGCGGGGTTCGTCCTCGTCTTCACTTGGCAGCTCCCTCCCCTTGTGTTCGGCGTTTAGCTTGTCGACCTGCTTGAAGACCCAGCATTCTCTGTGGGTGTGATTCGCAGGTTTCTTGGGGGTGCCATGAATCTGACATGATCTGTCTAGAATTTTGTTTAGGCTGGATGGTCCATCTCTGCTGCCTTTAAATGGCTTTTTCCGTTGACTGGGTCGAGAGCCCCTGAATCCGGCGTTTATCGTTGTGTTGTCTGGGCTGTCTTCATTGTTTCAACGCTTTTTTTCATTGCGTCGTGGCTTCCCATTGCCGTCCCTGATTTCGGATGTGCCTGGGTCGTTGGTGCTGCTGCGGGCCAACCAACTCCTCGCCCACGCAAAAGCGGGTCATAAGGCTTGTTAGGGCTGCCATTGTCCTCGGCTTTTCCTGGCTGAGGTGTATGGCGAGCCATTCGTCCCGGACATTGTGTTTGAAAGCCGTTAAGGCTTCGGCATCCGGGCAGTCGACGATTTGGTTTTTCTTGGTGAGAAATATGTTCCAAAGCTTACGGGCTGACTCTCCGGGTTGTTGGATTATGTGACTTAAATCATCTGCATCCGGGGGTCGGGCATATGTCCCTTGAAAGTTAGCCCTGAAAGCGTCATTGAGTTCCTCCCAACTTCCAATGGAATTTTCGGGGAGGCTTTTCAACCAGTGCCGAGCTGGGCCTTTCAACTTGAGGGGTAGGTATTTGATGGCGTGGAGATCGTCTCCGCGAGCCATGTGGATATGAAAAATGAAGTCCTCAATCCAGACTGTAGGGTCTGTTGTTCCATCGTATGCCTCGATGTTCACGGGTTTGAACACATCTGGAAATTCATGATCCAGTACCTCATCGGTGAAGCACAAGGGGTGCGCAGCACCCCTGTATTTTGATGTATCGTGGCATGCTTCCGACGGATGTAGTGTTTGGTGTGGATTCTGAGCTGGTATTCGATCAATATAGTCGTTTTGGTGACTGTGATCCTGCGTAGGAGCACGCTTCCTAGATCCATAGATGGACTTGGCCATACCGGCTCTTTTGTCTAGGTGCTCACGTAGATCGTGTGCTGACGTGTGTGCGGTGTCATGAGCCGCTCTGTCTCAGCCACGGGGTGGTCGGTCCGGCCGATCGTCCGTATTGTTTTTCAGCGGGATGGGCTCTATAGCCTCGTCGTCGAATTCGGGCAGCAGCTTGCGCTTTGGGCAGCTCTTTGTGTGGCGATCGCCACCGTATTTTTCGTCAGTGTCGAGCACTTTGTTCCATCTGCGGTTGAGCATATCCTGCGCGGCCTTAAGCCTTTGCTTCTGCTTCTTCAAGCTCCTCGCGGTGGCGATAAGCCTTTTGTGGAGGTTCTCTTGTTCCAAGTGCTTCACCGGGATGATGAGTGCATTGTCGTCCGGATTGTTCTCCTCTCCGGAGACAGGTTTATGAGTGTTATCTTCGCCATCACTATGATCGGACAGCGGCCCCGGACTATGTTCGCCGTCCCCTGGCTCATCCTGCTCCATCGATGGGGCCATGGGGTCGTCGTTACCTTTGGAGTCGACCGGGGTATTCTTCTTTCTTGTGCCGTTATCGCTATTTTTGTTGTGGCGGGATTTAGAGCGGCGCCGACGTCGGCGCTTTGGTTGCTCCTCAAGAGGGTTATCCTCTATTTCATCCTTCCGTTCCTCGTCGTTGTTTTCTTTTGGTGTGTCCACCATGTATATATCATATGATGAGGTGGCTGTCCAATGCCCTATGGGCACTGGTTCCTGTTCTTCTCCAACATCGTCATTCATACCATCGATGTCTTCGGAGTCGAAATCAAGCATGTCAGTTGAGTCGTCGACAGTGGCTTGCTACTCTTGAGCTTGCGTTGGTTCTCCTTGAAGAGGAAAGGGTGATGCAATAATAGTAGCGTAAGTATTTCCCTCAGTTTTGAGAACCAAGGTATCAATCCAGTAGGAGGCTCCTCAGTGAAGGAAATATGCCCTAGAGGCAATAATAAAGTTACTATTTATTTCCTTATATCATGATAAATGTTTATTATTCATGCTAGAATTGTATTAACCAGAAACATAATACTTGTGTGAATACATAGACAAACAGAGTGTCACTAGTATGCCTCTACTTGACTAGCTCGTTGATCAAAGATGGTTACGTTTCGTGACCATAGACATGTGTTGTCATTTGATTAATGGGATCACATCATTAGGAGAATGATGTGATTGACTTGACCCATTCCGTTAGCTTAGCACTTGATCGTTTAAGTATTCTGCTATTTCTTTCTTCATGACTTATACATGTTCCTATGACTATGAGATTATGCAACTCCCGTTTACCAGAGGAACACTTTGTGTGCTACCAAACGTCACAACGTAACTGGGTGATTATAAAGGTGCTCTACAGGTGTCTCCAAAGGTACTTGTTGGGTTGGCGTATTTCGAGATTAGGATTTGTCACTCCGATTGTCGGAGAGGTATCTCTGGGCCCTCTCGGTAATACACATCACTTAAGCCTTGCAAGCATTACAACTAATGAGTTAGTTGTGAGATGATGTATTACGGAACGAGTGAAGAGACTTGCCGGTAACGAGATTGAACTAGGTATTGGATACCGATGATCGAATCTCGGGCAAGTAACATACCGATGACAAAGGGAACAACGTATGTTGTTATGCGGTCTGACCGATAAAGATCTTCGTATAATATGTGGGAGCCAATAAGAGCATCCAGGTTCCGCTATTGGTTATTGACCGGGAACAGTTCTAGGTCATGTCTACATAGTTCTCGAACCCGTAGGGTCCGCACGCTTAATGTTATGATGACAGTTTAATATGAGTTTATAAGTTTTGATGTACCGAAGGTTGTTCGGAGTCCCGGATATGATCACGGACATGATGAGGAGTCTCGAAATGGTCGAGACATAAATATTGATATATTGGAAGCCTATATTTGGATATCGGAATCGTTCCGGGTGAAATCGGGATATTACCAGAGTACCGGGGGGTTACCGGAACCCCCCGGGGGTTAATGGGCCTACATGGGCCATAAGGGAGAAGAGGAGGGCCGGCCAGGGCAGGCCGCGCCCCCCTCCCCCTAGTCCGAATAGGACAAGGAAGGGGGGGGGCGGCGCCCCCCTTTCCTCTTTCCCCTTCCCCCTTTCCTTCTCCTACAAGGCAAGAGGGGGGAGTCCTACTCCCAGTGGGAGTAGGACTCCTCCAGGCGCACCCCTAGGGGGCCGGCCACACCTCCCCCTCCCTCCTTTATATACGGGGGCAGGGGGCACCCCAAGACACACAAGTTGATCTTTGTGATCGTTCCTTAGCCATGTGCGGTGCCCCCCTCCACCATATTCCACCTCGGTCATATCGTTGTGGTGCTTAGGCGAAGCCCGGCATCGGTAGAACATCATCATCGTCACCACGCCGTCGTGCTAACAGAACTCATCCCTGACACCCTGCTGGATCGGAGTCCGGGGATCATCATCGAGCTGAACGTGTGCTGAACTCGGAGGTGTCGTATGTTCGGTACTTGGATCGGTTGGATCGCGAAGACGTACGACTACATCAACCGCGTTGTCATAACGCTTCCGATTTTGGTCTACGAGGGTACGTGGACAATACTCTCCCCTCTCATTTGCTATGCACCACCATGATCCTTGCGTGTGCATAGGAAAATTTTGAAATTACTACGTTCTCCAATAGTGGCATCTGAGCCAGGTTTTCTGCGTAGATGTCATATGCACGAGTAGAACATAAGTGAGTTGTGGGCGATATAAGTCCGACCAACATTACGCGTACGCTTATGCGAGACTGGTTTCACCGTTACGAGCACTCGTGCTTAAAGGTGACTGGCGGGTGTCTGTCTCTCTCACTTTAGTTGAACCGAGTGTGGCTACGCCCTATCCTTGCGAAGGTTAAAACAACACCAACTTGACAAACTATTGTTGTGGTTTTGATGCGTAGGTAAGAACGGTTCTTGCTAAGCCCGTAGCAGCCACGTAAAACTTGCAACAACAAAGTAGAGGACGTCTAACTTGTTTTTGCAGGGCATGTTGTTATGTGATATGGTCAAGACGTGATGCTATATTTTATTGTATGAGATGATCATGTTTTGTAACCGAAGTTATCGGCAACTGGCAGGAGCCATATGGTTGTCGCTTTATTGTAAGAAATGCAAACGCCCTGTAATTGCTTTACTTTATCACTAAGCGGTAGCGATAGTCGTCGAAGCAATAGACGGCGTAAACGACAATGATGCTACGATGGAGATCAAGGTGTCGCACCGGTGACGATGGTGATCATGGAGGTGCTTCGGAGATGGAGATCACAAGCACAAGATGATGATGGCCATATCATATCACTTATATTGATTGCATGTGATGCTTATCCTTTATGCATCTTATCTTGCTTTGATTGACGGTAGCATTTTAATATGATCTCTCACTAAAATTATCAAGAAGTGTTCTCCCTGAGTATGCACCGTTGCGAAAGTTCTTCGTGCTGAGACACCACGTGATGATCGGGTGTGATAGGCTCTACGTTCAAATACAACGGGTGCAAAACAGTTGCGCACGCGGAATACTCAGGTTAAACTTGATGAGCCTAGCATATAACAGATATGGCCTCATAACACGGAGACCGAAAGGTCAAGCATGAATCATATAGTAGATATGATCAACATATTGATGTTCACCGTTGAAACTACTCCATCTCACGTGATGATCGGACATGGTGTAGTTGATATGGATCACGTAATCACTTAAAAGATTAGAGAGATGTCTTTCTAAGTGGGAGTTCTTAAGTAATATGATTAATTGAACTTAAATTTATCATGAACTTAGTACCTGATAGTATCTTGCTTGTCTATGTTGATTGTAGATAGATGGCCTGTGCTGTTGTTCCGTTGAATTTTAATGCGTTCCTTGAGAAAGCAAAATTGAAAGATGATGGTAGCAATTACACGGACTGGGTCCGTAACTTGAGGATTATCCTCATTGTTGCACAGAAGAATTACATCCTGGAAGCACCGCTGGGTGCCAGGCCTGCTGCTGGAGCAACGCCAGATGTTGTGAACATTTGGCAGAGCAAAGCTGATGACTACTCTATAGTTCAGTGTGCCATGCTTTACGGCTTAGAACCGGGTCTTCAACGACGTTTTGAACGTCATGGAGCATATGAGATGTTTCAAGAGTTGAAGTTAATATTTCAAGCAAATGCCTGGATTGAGAGATATGAAGTCTCCAATAAGTTCTATAGCTGCAAGATGGAGGAGAACAGTTCTGTCAGTGAGCATATACTCAAAATGTCTGGGTATAATAATCACTTGATTCAGCTGGGAGTTAATCTTCCGGATGATAGTGTCATTGATAGTTCTCCGATCACTGCCACCAAGCTACAAGAGATTTGTGATGAACTATAATATGCAAGGGATGGAAAAGACTATTCCCGAGCTCTTCGCAATGCTAAAAGCCGCGGAGGTAGAAATCAAGAAGGAGCATCAAGTGTTGATGGTTAATAAGACCACTAGTTTCAACAAAAAGGGCAAAGGGAAGAAGAAGGAAAACTTCAAGAAGAACAACAAGCAAGTTGCTGCTCAGGAGAAGAAACCCAAGTCTGGACCTAAGCCTGAAACTGAGTGCTTCTACTGCAAGCAGACCGGTCACTGGAAGCGGAACTGCCCCAAGTATTTGGCGGATAAGAAGGATGGCAAGGTGAACAAAGGTATATGTGATATACATGTTATTGATGTGTACCTTACTAATGCTCACAGTAGCACCTGCGTATTTGATACTGGTTCTGTTGCTAATATTTGCAACTCGAAACAGGGACTACGGATTAAGCGAAGATTGGCTAAGGACGAGGTGACGATGCATGTGGGAAATGGTTCCAAAGTCGATGTGATCGCGGTCGGCACGCTACCTCTACATCTACCTTCGGGATTAGTTTTAGACCTGAATAATTGTTATTTGGTGCTAGCGTTGAGCATGAACATTATATCTGGATCTTGTTTGATGCGAGACGGTTATTCGTTTAAATCAGAGAATAATGGTTGTTCTATTTATACGAGTAAAATCTTTTATGGTCATTCACCCTTGAAGAGTGGTCTATTTTTATTGAATCTCGATGATAGTGATACACATATTCATAATGTTGAAGCCAAAAGATGCATAGTTGATAATGATAGTGCAACTTATTTGTGGCACTGCCATTTGGGTCATATCGGTGTAAAGCGCATGAAGAAACTCCATACTGATGGGCTTTTGGAACCACTTGATTATGAATCACTTGGTACTTGCGAACCGTGCCTTATGGGCAAGATGACTAAAACACCGTTCTCTGGTACAATGCAGAGAGCAACAGATTTGTTGGAAATCATACATACAGATGTATGTGATCCAATGAATGTTGAGGCTCGTGGCGGATATCGTTATTTTCTCACCTTCACAGATGATTTGAGCAGATATGGATATATCTACTTAATGAAACATAAGTCTGAAACATTTGAAAAGTTCAAAGAATTTCAGAGTGAAGTTGAAAATCATCGTAACAAGAAAATAAAGTTTCTACAATCTGATCATGGAGGAGGATATTTGAGTTACGAGTTTGGTCTACATTTGAAACAATGCGGAATAGTTTCGCAACTCACGCCACCCGGAACACCACAGCGTAATGGTGTGTCCGAACGTCATAATCATACTTTACTTGATAAGGTGCGATCTATGATGTCTATTACTAATTTACCGCTATCATTTTGGGGCTATGCTTTAGAGACGGCCGCATTCACGTTAAATAGGGCACCATCAAAATCTGTTGAGACGACGCCTTATGAACTATGGTTTAGCAAGAAACCAAAGTTGTCATTTCTGAAAGTTTGGGGCTGCGATGCTTATGTGAAAAAGCTTCAACCTGATAAGCTTGAACCCAAATCGGAGAAATGTGTCTTCATAGGATACCCAAAGAGACTGTTGGATACACCTTCTATCACAGATCCGAAGGCAAAAC